>NC_030443.2:18838457-18993457 GCF_001660625.3 Ictalurus punctatus
CAAAGTCCAAAATGTAAAGTGTTGAAGTGAAGTCTGTCTCTGTTTTTATCCTCCGTCCCGCCTCAGCCGCTGCGCCGTCCTTTTATTCTGTTTTAAAGCACAATTCTAAAAAGAGGACGGTGGAGACAGACCTGCAGCAGAGACACACACACACACACACACACACACACACACACACGACTCTCAAGTCGCTGAAGGATTTTTGTCTCAGATCAGAGTCACTCTTTGTTTCTTTTTCCGAGCTGTTGGTCTCTCTCTCTTTCTCTCTCTGTCCAATCTCTCTCTCACCCTCTCTATGTCCAAACTCTCTCTCTCTCTCTCTCTTTGTCCAAGCTGTCTCTATCCAAACTGTCTCTCTGTTCAAATAGTCACTCTATGTCTCTCTTTTTCCAAACTGTCAGTGTCTTTCTCTGCCTGGGCCGTCTGTCTCTGTCCAAACTGTCTTTCTCTCTCTGTCCAAACTGACTCTGGCTAAGCTCTCTCTCTCTCTCTCTCTCTCTCTCTCTCTCACACTCTCTCACTCTTTGTCCAAACTGTCTCTCTCTCTCTGTCCAAATGTTCTCTGTCCAAGGTGTCTCTCTCTATCCAAACTGTCCTTGCCCAAGCTGTCTCTCTCTCTCTCTCTCAAAACTCTGTCCAAGCTGTCTCTCTCTCTCTCTCAAAACTCTGTCCAAGCTGTCTCTCTCTCTGTCCAAACTTTCTGTTTCTCTCTCTCTGTCCAACCTGTCTCTCTGTCTAGATTTTCTCTCCACCCAAACTGTCTCTCTTTTTCTTTTTCGTTTTTTAAAAATACTGTTTAAATTTTTCTTCTTCATGTCCTTTTCCATCATGTCTCTCTGTCCATCCTCTGTCTCTAGGTCGTCTTTATATTTAAACCTTTCTGCCCAACCTGTCTCTCTCTCTCTCTCTCTCTCTCTCTCTCTCTCTCTCTCTCTCTCTCTCTTTCTTGTCCATTTTTCTTTGCCTAGCCTGTCTCACTTTCCAGCATCTCTGATCCGTCTCGGATATTCTGTTTGTGTTCCTGCTCATAACCCATGAGGACAGCTGTCCTGCCTGAGCGACGGAGGAACCTTGCCGTCTTATCTCTGGTGGGTTGAGTTCAGTGAGACACTTCTGGGCCCATAACCCAGGTTAGAGACAGAGCGGTGCGATGCCGTGATCCTCAGTGGCCTGATGAAGTCGTGTTCTTGCAGCAGGTCACAGTTTTCGAGCATCAATGACACCGCGGTATCGATTGGTTCTGGATGTCCTTTTGTCTGGAGACAAAAACGTCCGATATCCTGATTGCAGAAACATTTTATTTTATTACAGATTGATTTGGCGTTCCTTTGACTTTTAAACTTTTACGCTAAATGTCATTTGGGTTTATTTGGAGTAACTCAGCCAGAACATTACGTCTCGGCTGCGGAGATTTTAATTGAATCATGTCTCACTCTGTGGGAATCGTTTAGCAGAGCTTCATTTGCGTGTACTCATCAAGCTAGCTCCTGATTTCCGCCGGGGGTGAAACGTGTGCGTGAGTGCGCGCGGCAAACGGTGAAACGTCTCGGTCGTTTGTTCTGCATTGCACACGACCGAAACACTGAGAGCTAAACCTTCAACGGTGACGTCAGCTTCTCCACACCTGCTGAATTACGCAGTTTCCTAAAATGTCACGGTTGCTACAATTTTAGCTTCGTAGTTGAACATCTGATATGTGCGTAAAAAGCAAACATGGCTGGTCTGTCAGAAGAAAGCGGCAGTTTTACGCGTTTATACGTATGATGGAAATAATTAGAGCGCAGTCACATGACCGACGAACGATTTAGTATCGCTGCGATCAAAGATGGCCGACTCCGACGTTATGGCAGTGTGAGACATTTTATTTCTTAAAACCTCAGAGTGTGAGCGCTGCTGCGAAGCCGGTCTAAAATCCACCAATAGGCCGACGGCTAACTCGCAGGACAGCTACAGGTACGGTAGAAGCGATGACGATAAACGCTAAGCGGAACGTGATTAACGTACGGGCGGGGTTCTCTTTAGGCGATCCTGGGTTAATGGCGCACGCAGATCGTTTTCTTGAATCACGGATCTACCGTTAGACGGACTTCATGGACAAACTTTTGAGTCTGGACCGGACGTCGAAGAACGCCCGAGGCGTATCGTCTGAACCGTTCACGTGTCGTGTCATCCGGCGCTCACGTAGAGAGCGTTGTCGAGGCGCAGAGAGAGAGCTCTGATTGGCGGGACTGTTGCCAGGGTGCTCCCGTCCGGCTCAAAGAACCCAAAGCTGCGTCTCAAACTCCTTCCTGCAGCCTATAGGATGTGCAGCAAGAATAAATCCCTTCACATACGTAGTGCGCTGCTGGTTCTGAAGGGAGCCGTTTGGGATGGAGCCAAGTGTGTGTGAGAGTGTGCGAGTGTGTGTGTGTGTGTGTGTGTGTGCGTGCGTGCTCAGGCGTGACTGCAGTGTTTGAATATTTATAAAGCCGGATCGTTCTTACGGAGGATCCGTAGAGCCGAGCGGAATGTGGTTAATATGTTTATCAGTTACGCGTGCTTTAGGTCGTCCAGCTCTGAGCACCTAAAGTGAGCTTTCTAATGCAACTTTAATTACACCTTTATGTAACACTCATATCATTTTTTACTCCAGAATAATTATAGCATAAAGCTATTATATATAGAACTATTTTTAAAGCTTTAAAGTGATATATCTGCATATTTCATACTTCCAGCGGAGTGCACGTTCTGAACACGGAAAATTAGGCCACATGTTTTCAAGCACACTAGAGCAGGTTTCTGATGTGTTTCTGTGTCTTTGTGGGGACCCAGGAGGATAGGAATATTGAACGGTTTTGGCCTGTTGGGGATATTTTGCTGGTCCCTACATGAAAAGAACGTTGCAGCTTTTATTTAAAAACCCAGAAGAGCTGAAAGGTTTCCTTTTGGTTACTGAGGTTAAGGTTGACGTTTAGGTGTAGCATAGCACTGATTAGCTGCATTCATAATTATAGCAATGGAAGATCCTTACAAGGATAGAAAGACGTGTGTGTGTGTGTGTGTGTGTGTGTGTGTGTACCCGATAAAACTGTATATTCGATTCAGACGTACATCTGAGTGCAGAAGTTTGCACATCCTTAAAACTCAGTGAAGAAATGTAATTTACGGCGTGTTCCTTCAGCGAAAATGATCAAAGTGTTTATTAAAGGCTTCACAGTGCGGAGAATCGTTCCATTTCTGAGTGTGATAAATATGATCTAGACCCACTGTTTGACTTTATAATCGCCTCCAAACTCTTTCATGTCCTTGGATACTCTTGGTTGTATTATTATCCTTTTCAATTATTGTACATCTTTTATAAACGATTTTTCTGCTGATATTCTCTTTTGATTTGGGTTGTTGTGTTGCTGCAGGATAACTCGGCTAGTCCTTTATAATGTCTTGGGACTGTATGCTTTATATGTCATTAGTAAAATAGCACATTATTTCACTTCTCCCAACCAGATAAACTTTTAGGGGGATAGATAGATAGATAGATAGATAGATAGATAGATAGATAGATAGATAGAGAGATAGAAACAGATACTTAGAGACAGATAGATTGATTGATATATTGATAGATGAAAAAATATAGAAAGACAAATACTTAAACAGATAGATACTTAAACAGATAGATAGATAGACAGATAGATAGATAGACAGATAGATAGATAGACAGATAGATTGATAGATAGATAGATAGATAGACAGAAACAGATATTTAGAGACAGATAGATTGATTGATATATTGATAGATGAAAAAAGATAGACAAATACTTAAACAGATAGATACTTAGACAGATAGATACATACATACATACTTAGATAGTTGGATAGATAGATAGATAGATAGATAGATAGATAGATAGATAGATAGATAGAAACATACATACATACTTAGATAGATGGATGGATAGATAGATAGAGAGATAGAAACAGATACTTAGAGACAGATAGATTGATTGATATATTGATAGATGAAAAAATATAGAAAGACAAATACTTAAACAGACAAATACTTAAACAGATAGATAGATAGATTGATAGATAGATAGATAGATAGATAGATAGATAGATAGATAGATAGATAGATAGTAATAACACTTTTCATTTCCTGGAATATAACTTTGCTGGTTGCATCACAACAGCTCGCGGTTTTTCTGGCGCGTGCCAGGTTCACGGTGGCCGCCATTTTCTCTCTATACTGTTATCAGATATGTGCGAAGGCTATATTTAGTGCGTTGTGTGTGCGCGTGTATGTGCGTGTGCGTGTATGTGTGTGTGTGTGTGTGTGTGGGCGCGCGCGCGCGCTTCTGCATCTTTTTCAAGTTCGAGAGCTCGTGCCGTTTCCTTCCTGCTCCACGTTATTTGAACGCTCGAGCCTGGCACGTCCATGCATGTCTGCAGACTCTGTACCGGGCACTGCATTGCAGCTCGGTGTGAGCACGCTGGCAGTGAGACAGGAAGGCGCGAGCGGAGTGGCATGACGCGCGGGAGGGGCTGGCGCGCGATCCACAGGCACGGCTAACGGGAGAGGGGGAGGAGCTTTACTTCTCTAACTCTGCTCTAATCACAGAGCCCTCCGTTACAGACGTTCGTACAGAATGTAGAGATTTAAAATAAAAAGAGAGAGAGAGAGAGAGAGAGAGAGAGCTTTAGCGAAGAATTTGAATCCGGTCACTTTCTGTTTCGCGCGCTTGCAAATGCCTTCACACGTTGCCATGGAAACGGGACATTCCACTGAGCGCTTGAAGGGGGGGGGGGGGGGGGGGGGGGGGGGGGGGTCCGTGACACGTTCTACACTTTTAACGACCGCGCTAGTGATGGGAAACTAATTATAATTATCCCTAAAGGGTTGAATCGGTAGAATAACGTGTATTATGTGGAATAAAATACTATGTGGTAATGTTATAGGAAATTAAACGAAGCGGAGTTACTGTCACCCCCCGAAACATGAAGTCCTGAAGTGGATTGTTCCTCTTATAGCACAATAATCTGTCAACCATTACAATTTTTGTGTTTATTCAATTGTTTACAGTTACATTTAATGTCCACGAACGTCCACAAAACTGGCCGGTCTGTGTTATCGCTTACGCTACAGCAGCTGTACACTGTCGTTCCCTCACCAGCCTCACTGTTTCCTCTCTGTTGAATTTCATAAGACAAAAAATAAACCCATAGCTTGTCATGTGCACGAGAAAGCGCTGACACCGGAGACTCCTTCCGTAAAACGTCTCCTGAACACATCGACGATCACACGCGTTTTTAAAAATCCGTTGACGCGGCGCAGCCGCCGTGTACGTGAACGAGAGCGTTAATATAAACCTGAGATTTTCAGGGAATTATGACCGAGCGAATTTAACAGTGCTGCGGTGTGAATAATATAAATCTCAGGCTAGATTTATTACACAATCAGATCGGACTTGTTCTTCTTTCCCCTCTAACATCCAATCCAACATTTTCTGTCATGTCTCATTCTCACATTTTGCCTTTATCTCCCTTCAGCGTCTTTTATCCTCTGAGCCGCTTTTGGATGTCACGTGCCTTTATGTCTCCGTGTGTGTAGAATTGTTCGTTTTCGAAACCCAAACGTGTGGAAATAAAAGCAGTGACTGAAGTGTTATCTCTGTCTGTCTCTGGGTTTTTTTTTGTTGTTGTTGTTTTGTTGTTTTTCTGAGTAGTGTAGTGCTTTTATCTCATCTTACTCCATTTGCATCTTATTTGGCAGAAAACGTCAGGACCGTCCCATCTGCCACTGCCACATGATATGTGAAACGTGGTGTCTTTCTTTTGTTCCGAGTCCTTTTCCCAGCCGTCGTGTCCTGATATCATACGTCTGTACAAAGTGACACTCTGTCTTCTTTCGAATGCCAGATCTGTAGACACGACGTTTCACCAAAGGAAGCGTCTGCGAGTGCAGACAGATCTCTCAGAAATACACAGAGAGAGAAAATAAATAAATAAGCCAACGTACAGTGCAGCTCAGATTCGGCCTTGCTCGTATACAGCTGCTTTGTGTTTACAGAGGAGGGTTTTTAAGTTCTTTATCCTGTTGCAGATAGTGTGCGTGTGCGCGTGTGAGTGTGTGTGTGTGTGTGTCGAAGAGAGGTTGTGAAAAACAAACGCGCCATACGGTACATCCAGTTTCTGATCGACTGCTGCACATTTCTCACGTCTCTGGTAGAGCTGTGTGTGAATTTGCCATCCATGTCCACATTATCGTAAGATAAATCAAAACTCACGTACGCCTCGTGTAAATTGTCTGTTTGTTGAGCGCGTAGCGACCGCTACCATTGTCGCTTATGGGCGTGGCCTGTCCTGCATCGATTTATTTATTTGTTTAAGTTCAGATTTTAAAGAAATGGTACTTGCTGTGGAATACGTCAAGCTGACGAATTGATTTCCGTGTTGCGTGCTCAGCTTCGCTCTAGCTTTGTTCTCAGATTAGATTAGCAAAGCAAGCTAACGGTACTAGCTACGCCTCGGTCGCTGCACATGTTTAATGAGACGTTGCTGTATATGGCGGTGTAATTTTTCTTCCATTTTGGCTTCAAACTGAAATGTGGCACTGATTGCACGCAGGAGTCCTGCCCTGAATACGCTATTTCACTTAACAGATGTTTACATCTAGTCCACGAGACACAATAATAACCGAATGTACACAAACGAACCAGTTCCCAAGTGTCCACGCGCTCGATTATTAATCCCGTGTGTCGTTACCTGGATGATCAACGACTGTGTTTAAGTTTTGTCACTGTCTGAGGCCGTCGTTTGCCCTGAGCAGCTAAACCGCCCACTGTTCTTCAGAAAAATCCTCCAAGTCCTGCACATTCTTTTGCTTTTCCAGCATCTTCTGCATATTTCACCCCTTTCCACGATGTTGAGATCCATCTTGTCGCTCTGAGGGACTCGTACACAACTAATACGAAAGGTGCGAACGTCCACTGAATGTATCATCCAATGGTACATTAAGAGCCAGGGTGGGGGGTGTAAACTTTTGACCGGGCTGATCGGTGTAAATTGTTCTTCAGGACTTTACTAAATAAAAAAAACAAAACGCTATTATTATGATGATGATTATTATTACGATCCCTCATTTTTCTTTAAATGACTGACATTCTGTGGATTCTGCAAGGCGTATGTACACATCTGACCACAGCTGGAATCGCTACACCGTGTTTGTAGATAATCAGAGGTCTTCATACAGATGTGTGCATTTTAGTAATGGAGATCTGCACCTCTTTTTTTTTTTTTTTTTAATGAGTCGCATCCTTCCATCCATCCATCCATTTCTTGTCTCTGTCGGGCCCTTGAGCAAGGCCCTTAACCCTCTCTGCTCCAGGGGGCGCTATATCATCTCTGACCCTGACATGCTGTGGTGTGAAGAACAGAATTTCACTGTGTATTTGTATACGTGATCGATAAAGACTCATCATCGTTATCATGACTGGGCCGCGTTAAATGCGATTCCTTGTCTCTCGGTGCTCGCAGGAGTCGATTCAGAGAGTCGACTCGTGTGCGGAAAGGACACGGAAAGCGTGCGTTTTTAAGTCTGAATGTGATTCTGTGTGCGTTTACTGAAGTAGACCATCGATGATTTATAAACTTCATCTGGTTATCATGTGAATAAAGCTGCTTTGCGCCGAAGCAAGTGCTTCGGCTGAAGGGAAATTAGTCAAATGAAGAGTTGTCGGTCGACGTCGTAATTAATATGAGTCCGGAGTGCGTTCTGCGTTCCGCAGTCTGGGAGTTTTCTGTTCCAAGAAGAGCCGAGTCTCTGGGGCTTCGGCGTGAAGTGCAAAGCCCGTCGAATTGCTTTTCTTCACTCGTACTGTCCTTAAATGACTTTCCTTCTGTCTCAAAGCCCCTCCTTCGCCTTTCCTCTGTCTCCCTTTTCTGTAACTGTAGCCTGATTTCTCTTCTCTCTCTCTCTCTCTCTCTCTCTCTCTCTCTCTTTCTCTCTGCGACGTATAGATGCTGCATTGATTACACACAAACCCTTTCCCTTTTCATCGCTGATGCACTGGAACCCAGCTGCAGAGAGAGCGAGAGCGAGAGAGAGCGAGAGAGAGAGACGGACAGAGCGAGAGAGAGAGAAACAAACAGTCAGAGAGAGAGAGACAGAGAGAGAGTGTTTTGCGAGGAGTTAGAGAGCGTCCGAGGTTTTCCGCTGCGACTGAAGAGCGAACTTGGCAGGTCAGACTTCTACGGTAGAGGGATTGATAGAAGTGCAGAAGGGGGGAAAGTGTGTGTGTTTGTGTGAGTGAGAGTGTGTGTGTGTGTGTGTGTGAGAGAGTGTGTGTGTGTTGTGGCAACGTTTCAGTTACTGTTCCTGGAAATCTGCTGCAGAGAATTTCTCAAGAGAATTAATGCCACTCCATCCAGCGTGTGTGTGAGAGTGTAAGAGTCGAGACGAACACACGTTTGTGTGTGTGTGTGTGTGTGTGTGTGTGTGTGTGTGTGTTTCATATTTTTTACGCTTCCTATCGTTTTACGTGTTAAGTAGTTAGACGTGGAGCTGACGGAGATTTGCCGGAGGTTTAGGTGTAAGTATCAGGTGTGTGTTTTTTTCATAGTTTTTGCATTCTTTTGAAGGCGGTGCTGGCAAAGAGGCTTCGGGAAACTCCGCCCCCTACCGAACACCTCGGGGGGGTGGGGGGTGGGTGAGTGGGGGGGTTCTATTTGGCCCCTTGCATGAGATCACGATCTAACGAAATACCGCGTTTGCGTTGCGTTTCTGTGTGTGGTGTAGACTTTAATCTCTTGCCGTAGTATTTTTGGATTTTATTTGTGAGATAATCTTTTTTTTTTTTTTTTTTAAACTTAAATTTCACGTCACGTCTCTTGAACTGGCTTTCGGATCCGAGCTCGTCCCGGCCGTCGAAAACAACCGTTTTAGCTTCGTCCGCGACTTCTACTGGCAAAGAATGACGCGTCACGTGACGGAAGGAAAACGGTATTTAAATGAAGGGGTTTTTGGGTTTTTTTTGTTTTTTCGAACACGCCGATGAGTTCCGATCCTGAAGAATCCCCTGGAAACTTTGAGACGCGATAAAGTACGAGTAAGACGCATTCGATAAACAAAAAATATCACCTTGCCTCATCGTATTTGACTTCCTGCACTGCTGCTCTGTGTATCTGAGCTCAGATCTGTGAGAAAGGAAGCTAGGAAGGAAATTTAAGTTAGCATGGTGGTGGTGGTGGTGCTGGGGGGAGGGGGGGGGGGGATTAATTGAATTATGTCATTAACGTAAACAGAGCTGAGTCTAACCTTGAAGCATTACGCCTGATGGTTGGGATGATTTAGGAAAATCTGTTCGCTAACTACTCGAGTCGTTTCCTTGAGCAAAAGAATCTTTTCCTTCGTGTCGTGCGGCGTATTTCGGTGCGTGTCACGCAGGGTGTCGTTTTTTTCACTTATTCCAATTCCATCTGTCTCTCAGCCTGCTGTTTTTTCCCCGTCGTGCCTCTGTCTCTAATCTGATGTGAATATATTAGACGTGCAGAGGCGTGATGAGAACAGAACGATGTGTGTGTTGTCATTCAGAGCACCGATAACGCTCCGAGTCGCTTCCCCTCGCACCCTCCTCTACTCGCACTTTAAATTAAGGAATGACCTTCACGTCTACAGACTCCCGTCTCCTTTCGGTCGCGATCGAGTCGCGAAGTGACGGAGTCACTGCGAGCACCCCGACGCTGATTAGTTCCCCGGGACAGCATATTAAGTCTGTTATTCTTACTCTTACGCTTTAAACTGCGATTTTTCCAGTGATGAAATAT
Source organism: Ictalurus punctatus (assembly GCF_001660625.3). NCBI lineage: Eukaryota > Metazoa > Chordata > Actinopteri > Siluriformes > Ictaluridae > Ictalurus > Ictalurus punctatus. The sequence goes on from NC_030443.2 coordinate 18,848,256, forward strand.
ATTTTTATCTGTCGAAGAGACGTAACGTTGTGGAACATCTGCAAAGGAAGTTCGTTCTCCTTCCGGGAACGTTGAACCGGACAGAAAACTCGCTCGTTTTAGATGGTGATAAAAAATGGCCGTAATGTTCGCCCTGACCCCGTGTCCTTGTTTATCTCCTCAGATGAGCCGCTGTGTGTTTGCGTGAACGCGGGCCGCCATGTCGCAGCTGCTGCACGTGGAGATCCCGAACTTCGGCAGCGCCGTGCTGGTGTCGCTGAACGAGCAGCGCCTGCAGGGCCTGTACTGCGACGTGTCCATCGTGGTGAAGGGGCAGGCGTTTCGGGCGCACCGCGCCGTCCTCGCCGCCAGCAGCCTCTACTTCCGCGATCTGTTCAGCGGCAGCGCCAAGTCAGAATTCGAGCTGCCTTCCTCGGTCACTCCGGCCTGCTTCCAGCAAATCCTGTCCTTCTGCTACACGGGGAAGCTGACGATGGCGGCCAGCGAGCAGCTCGTGGTCATGTACACGGCCGGGTACCTGCAGATCCAGCACATCGTCGAGAGAGGCATGGAGCTCATGTTCAAGGCTAACTCGCCTCACTGCGACTCGGCCACCGCTGCCACAGACGAGCCCGGCTCGGAGCCTCAGAGCCCCAACAACAACAACGCAAACAACACCGTAGCGGCGACGGCGGCAGCGACGACGGCGGCAGCGGCGGTTATGTTGGCTCCTCCCAGCTGGTCACCTTCACTCCGCAGGGTGAAGACTGAGGGCAGCGAGACACCGCTCAGCCTCCTGGGAGGAGCTAAGAGGGGTTCTGGAGGGCGAGGAACCTCATTCTTCTACCCCGGGGTGCCGGGAACGTATCCCGTCGTACCCGGTGAGCGGTCCAGCCCAGGAGCGTCCAGTCTGCCCACCACAGACAGCCCTACGTCTTATCAGAACGAGGACGAGGAGTTTGACGAGGAGAACTACGACGGCATCGGCGACGACACGTTCGCACAGCTGTACAGCCGCGCGGCGAATCCTTACGCAAGTAAATGTCACATTTGATCCTCAACTAGTCTCAGTGCGTGATCAGTGTCCGGGTTCGACTCAAACTAACGAACGTCGTCACGACACGCGTTCGGTCGACGCCCTCTTCCCTTCACGAGTACAGCTAAAAGGTCTCGTCGACCAACAAACATCGGCGCGAAAGGCGGCGCGAAACAATTCCGATTCCGCGAACTTCATCGCCAATTTTTAAAAAACGCCGCAGGAAAGTTGTCTTTTTTTTTAAATTAAAGAACACGTTGTACGTTTTATCCATTTATAGTTACCTTTAATGGTTTGAACTGCAGTTAATGTCAGAAAACTTCATCCTCTGACTGTTACAAAGCGCTGACGCCGGAGACTCCTTCCGTCAACGTTAAATAAACGTCTCCTTTGCAGAAGACTGCGACCTTTGCGTACGTTTTTTAAAATTGAGAAAAAAAAAAAAGAAAATCTTCTTATTACTGGTTTATCACTAGCGGGGCGTCCGCCGTACAAGTCTCCGCCGATGAGCTGTTACTATAGCGACGTGCCGGTAACGTACATGAATATAAAGCGCATCACTATAACGCTGTGATTTGCATCTGCGTTGCTGTCAGGAAATGAATCGACACCGTCTGACTAATCACGAATCCAGAAAAGTCTCTGAAGACAGTGATAACTTCTGAGTGTTTAGCTCTGAAGGGAAGTGAAGATTTCTGTATTTTTCTCCACTCGGATTCGTATAAATCCAGTAACGCGGATATTCGCGAGCAAGCCAGGTCGCTGTCGTGAACAGACCCTGTTATGACATGTCTTATAAACTGTTTATGATGCGTACGTCCTGGCGTCGGAGCAGTGTACGGTAAAGAGCGTGCTAGCGGCCAGCTTCGTGATTGCGCCGGTGTGTGTTCTGTTTGCGCACGTTCTTCTTTCTTTTCTTTTCTTTTTTTTTTTTTTTTTATTTATAAAGGATTTGCTCCTTCACCTTCTCGGGGATGAGACGAGACGTCGCTGTGGGTCGTTGAGAGTCAGAATGAAACTCCTTAATGAATGTGCAGGACTTTAAGACAGGCCGTTGTGCTATGAGTCAAAGTACGAGTGAAAAAGAAAAGAGGGAAGAGAAAAAAAGAACAAGCGAAAGATTTTAATCGGAAATTCACTAAAATGGAAAGACCTCCCTTGCCCAACTGCGTGAAAGTCAAAACCCAAAACAGGGCATTATTTACACTGTAGCGTGTATCACCGGAGACCTTCCCGAGAGCACGGAGCGGATGCGGGTATTTTCGTCTGGTATTCCGTACTCCGTCTATTTACCCACATATATCGGGTACGACGTGATAGTGTTATAGAACCTATTTAGTGCCCTACAGACCGAACGGAACACAGCCGGGAGTCTTCTGCTGTATTTACGATTACGTCTGAAAACGGATGTAAGATTCCAAACAGAACTGAATTAGAATGAATACAGTCGAAACAGATACATCTCATTTTTAATGAAAAAGTCAGTCTCGGTGAAGATGCAGCTTATAGGCTTGTTGAATTCAGTGAATCTTAACCAGCCTCATTAATAGAATAGCGTTCAGTAGGATAGAACGTGAGTCGACTTTGTATTCGGTAAATGATTCATTTGAAGTCCGTTGAAGCAGTTAGGAATGTATCAAATGATCAGAGTCGAACAGACGATAAAATGTTTGAGGAGTTTGGCACGAAAAGTAAATACGTAAACAGATTGTTTACCCTTTTGATTACAACACCGGATAAATCAGCTTGATGGTCAGTTGAAATATATATGAGATAAAAATGAATAAAAGTTGCAGTGATGGCATGTGAAGGACTGCGTTAACGAAGGAAGGAAGAAGGAAGGAAGGAAAGCAGTAGGATTGAGTGCGGCGTCTCATGCGTCGCTCTGGAGCCTCGGATTTCCCATCTTCCTGTAATCCATTCGCTCTGTAATGAGTTCGGACACGGCAGGGTCACCACAGTGTGAGATACCTGAGAGCTGCGTGTGTGTGCGTGCGTGTGCGTGTGTGTGTGTGCGTGTGTGTGTGTGTGTGTAGAGGTCAATTAAAAGCGGATCAGAGAAAAAAAGTCGAACTCTTCTGACACTGTCGTTAGAATTAAACGCGTCGAGTCTTGAGCGTCGCGTCACGTCGCGACACAGGAAGTGACGTGTTTATTTTACATTCAGGGTATGGGCGCACGCTCATCGTGTGAACGTGTGTAGGTGTACGTACGTGTACATAGAGGAAAAAATATTTTTGCACGTACAGGCGAGGGAGAGAGTTTGCGTACGCTCAGGACAAAACGTATGGAAAAATACACGAGATGAATGAATATGCATGAATATGTTAATGAATATGCAAATGAGGAGGGCAGAACAGCGGGCGGAGTCGGTACATATCGGTCTGTTCCGCGTCCGTGTTGTGATTGACCGCCGACTCAAAGCCGCTTCAGGAACAGAGACTGTGTGTGAATTTGTGAATTTATTAAACACTCCGAATACATTTATTTTTTTTAATGTTCTCCGTACGATGTTTGATTTCCGCCGCAAAGTTGCTTTGCTTTTGTTTTTTTTTTACGTTACATTCATGAAAATGTTTTTCCCCATTTGATCCTCCTTTAATCTGCGTTCTAGTTCACGTGTCATTACGGACACGTGGAACGAATCTGGAGTTTCCGTTATAGTCCTGGGGAACGTCTGCGATGGGAACTCATCACGGCTATGAGGAACGAAAATAATCACCCAAAAAAAAAAAAAACTCATTTACATATTTCTCATTTCCTGCTCCTCTTTTGCATGTGACTTCATTTACTTAATTTATTTTGTAGAGAACTTGTTCAGTGTGTGAGAAGACACGTGTAAATTAGCTTCTTTATTCGGGATCTTGGTAAATCAGAGCCTCAGAGTGTGTCACAGATGGCCCTTTGTTACTGACTCAGCTACACAAATGGTTAAATAGCATATGTTAAGATAACAGTTAGCGTCTCTCTCTCTCTCTCTCTCTCTCTCTCTCTCTCTCTCTCTCTCTCTCTCTCTCGCTCTCTCTCGCTGTCTCTCTCTCTCTCTCGCTCTCTCTCTTTCTGTCCCTCAGTGACGGATAAACCCGAGATGGTTCCTGTGCCTCTGGAAAGTCGTCCTTGTGTTCTTCTACGTCGTGATTTGGTGGCTCTGCCCGCTAGCCTTATTAGCCAAATCGGCTACCGCTGCCACCCCAAACTCTACACAGAGGGCGACCCGGGGGAAAAACTCGAACTAGTCGGAGGTGAGTGGACCGTTTTTATCTTTTACATATACGGGGACGCCTTTTGCAACTCCATATTACACAGTAATACGGAATAAAGCACACCGTATCATGCTGTTATAGGAAAATAATAATAATAATAATAATAATAATAGATGGCAGAGGACGGTGCGGTGAAGCGGCGTTTCATCACAACCCTAAAACTGAAGTGTTTCTGTTATATCAGTGATTTCACTGTTCTGTATTTTTTTTTACTAATCAAAGAACTTTTTGTCCGTTTACGGTTACGTTTCATCGTCTCGAACGTCCACGAAACAATTTCGTTACTCGGCTACTCGCTGTTATCGCAGCTAGGAACAGTCGTTCCTTCAGCCGTTTCTCATCGGAAAATTTCAAGTTACAGCTTTAGCTCTGACTGTTACAAGGCGCTGACACTGGAGACTCCTTCCTTCCGCACTGACTTGCAGCCGCACTTAATCGGGAAATTAATCAACACCTTCTGACCAATCAGAATCCAGAATTCTAACAGCGCTGTGGTGTAAAAGATTATTTCGATGCTTTAAATGACCCGTTCAGGACCAACCGTATTTAAATTTACCTCATGTGCGTCATTTTGCCCTCAAGTTGTTTGCTCGGGTGATGTAATGGACCTTGTGCAGTGTGTTCCTGTATTGCCATGGGTGCGTGTGTGTGTGTGTGTGTGTTATATTTACATTCTGGGGTTATTTTGTGCCACCAGAGTTGCAAACACACTACTTTGGGACAACAGAGCACTGTTTATGGACACTGTGTGTGTGTGTGTGTGTGTGTGTGTGTGTGTGTGTGCACGTAGGTACGGGAGTGTTCATGACCAGAGGACAGCTGATGAACTGCCACTTGTGTGCCGGCATTAAACACAAGGTCTTGTTGAGGCGACTGCTCGCTACGTTCTTCGACAGGTTTGTGGGAAAATTCCTCGTCTCTGATTGGCTGGCTGGTGTCCGTTATTTCCGGAACATTCTAAAGCAGAGTTGCTCAAAGTTTTGAGTACATGAAATTTTTATAAATTGAACATTTTTAAATTGACACTTTTGGAAATAATGGTTTTAATATTCAGTAAAAACCTAGATGTACCGAGATGTAACCATAGCAACGGTCATGTAGCCTGTGCTAGCCTATTGATGTAGCTGATGAGGTTACTAAAGTGACAGAATAATTTAAAATAGATATAATAATGGTTTTATTTCTCGTCATAATAACTGGAGAGATAATGCATCTCTGGTTATTGCTTGATCTCAGGACGCTATGTTCGCTACAACCTTCACACACCTTGCGTAAGAACTCCGCATTTTAACGTCTGCGATATGAGAGAATGATTGACAGTTGTGTAGTTGTTTTTTTAACTCTCCCATATTAACTGACTCCCAGGAAGCCCCGCCCCCTTCAACTCATCCCACATTATTACACAACAAAAACCTATGGTGTTGAATTAACACCTACAGTGTTTATATATGACCAAGTGGGCACAGATGAACTCTGAAAACATACACTGAACTCTCAGGGTATGTTCAACTTAGACATGTATATATTTACCATTATACATGTTTTATAACATTAGACACGTATATATTTAACATTATACGTTATATAACATTAGACACGTATATATTTAACATTATACGTGTTATATAACATTAGACGCGTATATATTTAACATTATACATGTTATATAACATTAGACGCGTATATATTTAACATTATACATGTTATATAACAGACGTGTATATATTTAACATTATACATGTTATATAACATTAGACACGTATATATTTAACATTATACGTTATATAACATTAGACACGTATATATTTAACATTATACGTGTTATATAACATTAGACGCGTATATATTTAACATTATACATGTTATATAACATTAGACGCGTATATATTTAACATTATACGTGTTATATAACATTAGACGCGTATATATTTAACATTATACATGTTATATAACATTAGACACGTATATATTTAACATTATACATGTTATATAACATTAGACGAGTATATATTTAACATTATACATGTTATATAACATTAGACGCGTATATATTTAACATTATACATGTTATATAACATTAGACGCGTATATATTTAACATTATACATGTTTTATAACATTAGACGCGTATATATTTAACATTATACATGTTATATAACATTAGACGCGTATATATTTAACATTATACATGTTTTATAACATTAGACGCGTATATATTTAACATTATACATGTTATATAACATTAGACGCGTATATATTTAACATTATACATGTTATATAACATTAGACGTGTATATATTTAACATTATACGTTATATAACATTAGACACGTATATATTTAACATTATACATGTTATATAACATTAGACGCGTATATATTTAACATTATACATGTTATATAACATTAGACGCGTATATATTTAACATTATACATGTTTTATAACATTAGACGCGTATATATTTAACATTATACATGTTATATAACATTAGACGCGTATATATTTAACATTATACATGTTTTATAACATTAGACGCGTATATATTTAACATTATACATGTTATATAACATTAGACGCGTATATATTTAACATTATACATGTTATATAACATTAGACACGTATATATTTAACATTATACGTGTTATATAACATTAGACGCGTATATATTTAACATTATACATGTTATATAACATTAGACGCGTATATATTTAACATTATACATGTTTTATAACATTAGACGCGTATATATTTAACATTATACATGTTATATAACATTAGACACGTATATATTTAACATTATACATGTTATATAACATTAGACTCGTATATATTTAACATTATACATGTTATATAACATTAGACACGTATATATTTAACATTATACGTGTTATATAACATTAGACGCGTATATATTTAACATTATACGTGTTATATAACATTAGACACGTATATATTTAACATTATACATGTTATATAACATTAGACGCGTATATATTTACCATTATACATGTTATATAACATTAGACACGTATATATTTAACATTATACATGTTATATAACATTAGACGCGTATATATTTAACATTATACATGTTATATAACATTAGACGCGTATATATTTAACATTATACATGTTATATAACATTAGACACGTATATATTTAACATTATACATGTTATATAACATTAGACGCGTATATATTTAACATTGTACATGTTATATAACATTAGACGCGTATATAGTTAACATTATACATGTTATATAACATTAGACACGTATATATTTAACATTATACATGTTATATAACATTAGACGCGTATATATTTACCATTATACATGTTATATAACATTAGACGCGTATATATTTAACATTATACGTTATATAACATTAGACGCGTATATATTTAACATTGTACATGTTATATAACATTAGACGCGTATATAGTTAACATTATACATGTTATATAACATTAGACACGTATATATTTAACATTATACATGTTTTATAACATTAGACGCGTATATATTTAACATTATACATGTTATATAACATTAGACGCGTATATATTTAACATTATACATGTTATATAACATTAGACGCGTATATATTTAACATTATACATGTTATATAACATTAGACGCGTATATAGTTAACATTATACATGTTATATAACATTAGACGCGTATATAGTTAACATTATACATGTTTTATAACATTAGACGCGTATATATTTAACATCAGTTCATTTGATGCATCAAAATGCATAAAAACCCTGCAAATTGTAGGTCTGTAGCGATTGGATGATTTGGATCGACGAATCAAATTAGAATCAAATTACGTCTAAAAAAATTTTATTGGCTAAGAAGGTGATTTTCGTGTAATGCCGATGCTTAAAATAATAAAATTAATAAAAATATGAAATAATAGTTTAAAAAAAGAATAAAAATAATCCATCTCTACATCATCATTTACAAATTCACAAAAATTCACAAAAATTGTCGCAAATCGATGGGAGGATACTAAATCTTATTTTATCGTACGTAGAAACATCGTCCGTGTGGAAACATCTCACAGCCTCTATAAGTGACAATACGGAAGAGAGTTATTATTATTATTAATAATATTATAATGATTATTATTATTAGTGTTTTTTTCTGCATTTTGCCTTCAGTGGAACTATGCATTATTCCTCTTCAGGGTTGGCGTGTCTGTATTAAATGTTATCTCGTGTGTGTGTGTGTGTGTGTGTGTGTGGATATATTTCAGCACATGGTCTATCGTTTATGAGTGGTATTGTTTGAAAAACGTGTTGGAATACGTGTAGCGTGTGATGGCCAAGGGGCAAGGCGTTGGTCTTGTAAAGCAAAGATCACAGGTTTGATCGCGCCGTTCAGAAGCTCTGTCAGCGAGTCGCGTGTGAAACATGTTCCCCCGAGCTACAGAGACTTACTGAGGCCCAAGTTCTGCCCCAAAAACCAGAAGGTTATGAGTTCGAATCCCACCACAGAGCAAAAAACAAGGATGAAAAATATCCATCAAAGACCTTTTTTAGGGCAAAAACTAAATGATTACCAAATAATAATACCCTTTTCTGCCCCTGTTGATTCAGGCTCAGTCTTGTTTTATGTGTTTAATGTGTGTGTGTGTGTGTGTGTGTAGATATTTAGATGGAAATGTGCTGATAGATGGTTGCTCATGTGTTTTGTTCCCCCTGCGCCCCCTGGTGGATGTGTGTGTGTGTGTGTGTGTGTGTGTGTGTGTGTGTGTGTGTGCGCGTGTGTGTGCGCGTGTGCGTGCGTGTGCACAGAAACACTCTGGCGAACAGCTGTGGGACTGGAATCCGTTCCTCGACCAGCGACCCGAGCAGAAAGCCTCTGGATAGCAGAGTTCTAAACGCCGTGAAACGTATGTTTGAATTTTTGTGATGTAACTATTTCAAATATAATTATAAATTATATTAAATGTCCATAAACATTTATTAATGAGTTGATCCTTATCTGTTAACTTTTTAATAAAGGTGTGTTTACAATATGATATGCAACTCAATATGATTTGACTTTAATTTGTAAACATTTTACAAAACTGACAAGCACACAAGCCACGCCTCCTTCACTGGGACTGACAGATACACAAGCCACGCCTCCATCACTGGGTCTCACAGATAGACAAGCCACGCCTCCGTCACTGGGATTGACGGACAGTGAGGGCAATCCTCTATCAATAGGACTGATAGACAAAGAGACCACGCCTCCTTTACTGAGACTGACATATACACAGACACACTAAGACAAACGATTTTGAAGGCCATGCCTTTTACTTAAGATGACAGACACAGGCCATGCCTCCTTTGCTTAGACTGACAGACACAGGCCACACCTCCTTTACTTAGAACTACAGGCACACAAGCCACGCCTCCTTTACTTAGACCAACAGACATACAGGCCACGCCTCCTTCATTGTGACTGACCGATACAAAGGCCACGCCTCCTTTACTCGTTTCAGGTGGTTTATCTGGCAGTTAAATGTTTTCTATTTGTCCTCTCTCTCTCCTTTCTCAGTCTACTGTCAAAATTTCGCACCCAACTTCAAAGAGAGTGAGATGAACGTGATCGCCGCCGACATGTGCACCAACGCGCGCCGCGTCCGCAAACGATGGCTGCCCAAGATCAAGTCCATGCTGCCCGAAGGCATCGACATGTACCGTGGCTCTGGGGCGGGGCTTAATCTGGGCGTTCCGTTGACCTTTGACCCAGACTTCAAGCAGCTGCCGCTGTTCGGGGAGCGTAAGGATGCTGTAAGAACTCAGCAGCCGCTGGATAACGAGAGTGCGGAGCTCATCGAGGGCCAGGCGGAGGAGGAAGAGGAGGAGGAGGAGGAAGGAGCCTTGGCTGAGGGAGTGGAGGAGACTTTAGGGGCCAGTCCTCTTCTTCTAGGGGTCGAGGGCGGAGTTCAGGGTCGTCCGGCGCATGACGGACAGCAGGAGGAGGAGTTTGGGCAAGGTCTGAGGATAAACGGGCAGTGAAAAGCGGCTGGTGTTTTGGCAGAAGCCGGGCTGTGTTTCAGTACTGTTTTTAATGCGCCTTTATCAACAAGACTGAATGTACAGGTACAGGACAGGTGTTCCGATACTTCATCAGCTTAAGTCAAGTATGTTAGATGACCTTGTGAATGTTGATCTGATTTTTATAAACGGCAAATAAGAGCAGAAGGAAAAAGGTGCAAGATTGACACGCCTCCTTAACTTGGCCCGTCACCGGGCACGCCTCTTTTATTGAGACTGATAGACAAAGAGGCCACGCCTCCATCACTGGGACTTAGAAGCAAAGACACCAAGCCTGCTTTACTGAGACTGATATATATATATATATACGAAGGCCACGCCTCCTTTACTGAGACTGGTATACATATATCCAGGCCACACCTCCTTTATTGAGACTGATATATACGAAGGCCACGCCTCCTTCACTGAGACTGATATACGAAGGCCACGCCTCCTTTACTGAGATTGACAATCACGATAAAAGAGGCGTGGCCTCAGACTTTTCTTTTTATACAGTACCAAGGTTTCACCCGTTTTTAAAAAATGCTCTCCTCAGTACACACTCCAGGTGTGGATTTTTATCCGAGTCAGTAAAGACGAATTAAAAACGGTATCGGAAACACGTGCAGCGGTGCATGCTGGGTAGAGTGGGTTTAAAGGACAAACACAGGCATTGCTTATGTACGTAGAAAAGAAAGATTTGCGCTCGTGCTGAGATGAAGCACTTCTTTATACACCGATCTTTTAGCCAAAAAAGTGCAGTGGAAGTCGTTTGTAAACCTCTCACGAGACGCGAAAGTACCTCAGTGACCTTCCTCTGGAGAGATTTTTTCTTTTTGCGATCCGCCGAATGTCCCGTACTTTCCAGGAAAACGAAAGCGATCCAGCGTCCGTCGGGAAAACGGCGCGCCCGCGAACGGCCGGGGCTGACGAAAGCGCCGACTCTTTCGGGATCTCGGTCCAAGATACCAAAATAACATTTTAAATGGATTCTCTGGCATCCCTTCAGTCTGATCTCTGTCCGCCGCATCTGTAGTTTATTCTCTGCTCAAGAATTCATACGCGTCCCCTCGCACATTTATTTAAAACTTACTCCGAATAGAAGTCTCAAAGGCAGTTGGTAAATTATGTGGGGGACGTGCGACTACAAAACACGTGCGACTACAAAACACGACATCCGTGAAGCGTTCCGATGAAACCGACACGAAAGAAAAATCGTCCATTTAAAAAAAAAAAACAACTTTCCAACACTGGAGCAAAGGAAGTCGTTCCGGTTACTTTACAAGTTCCAGGATGCGTTCTCGTATCCCTGCACCATCGCGGGGGCGGCGGGGGGCGCGGGGGGGGGGGGGGGGGGGGGGGGGGGGGGGTTCCATGTCAGAAAGGATGAAATGCCCCGTTGCTATGGCAATACGATAGACACCTGGGAACTTTAATAGTATATTAATAAAAGTCACCTGGCGAAATGGAAAAGCCGGTTCACCGAAGGGGAAAGGACGTGTAACGTGAAGGACACGTATCTGTAGTTACGTTCGCTTTGCGTGTGATTTTTATCGGCCGATCAGAGCTCAGTCTTGTGAGCCAGTGCGAAATGTATTCAGCATGTCTTCTTGATAAACAGGTTTCTCCATAATAAAAGCACAGGATGAGAATTTTTTTCAGCACGTATTCAGCGCATCATTTAGGGCCTTCTTTAATGTTCACCAGTCGATATCGGTAAAATTCTGAATTCCCAACGTCACAGGCTTCACGTGAAGACGTTTGCCGGCCGCCGCCAGACTTCCATCGTCCACGAGTTTGGCGTAAACACATCTCCAGCTCTGTTCTGGCGACGGATGAAATCCCGGTTCCTGGTAATCACGTACATGTTGCCGTTGTGATGTATGGAGATTCCAGAAGCGATGCCTGTGTTTGTTTAAAACAGCCTCGGCTGTCATTTACAATAATACTGAAACAAAAAAGAGCATCTTCCCGAGGGACGGAGCGCGTACGTACGAGAGCGCATACTGGAGCGTTTAAAGCCGGGACGCTTGCACGCAAAACGAACAGGATACGATTCACAGAACCGCAGCGTCGCAAATTAAATACCGACCCGTCTCCGTGGTTTGTTGTTTTATTTCCCTCCAGCATCTGGATGGGGTCGAGTCGGACTCCATCGTGGCCCTGTCTGGAAAAACACACGAACTGATTGTCACTGTGAGGGTAAAGAAAGAAAAAGTTGGGTGTTTTTTTTTGTTGTTGTTTTTTTTTTTTTTGTTTGCTTATGGTTCTCTACTGTAAATTATTTAATGTGAGACTGGTATCGTTTTGATCATTTTCGCTGGCTTTTATTGTGGTTTTTTTTTTGTTGTTGTTGTTGTTTTTGCATTTGCACTTGAACTGAGGGAGGTGACTGAGTAACCGAAGTGACTTTAGCTCTTCGCCCCTTTCTTGTCCTCCCTCGCGATCGATTACGAAAATCCGACGAAGAAATTTCAGTGAAGTTTCAACACTACGAGATCGGACACTTTGTCTTCTCTTCTTCTTTTTTTTTTTTTTTTTTTCTTTTCCCTTTTTGGTTTTGTTTTCCGTTTTTCTTTCTTTCTTTCTTTCTTTTTTTTAAAGATTTAATTTCGTATTCACGATGCATAATCTATAGCGGATCTGTAGCGGTGCGCTCGTCCTTTCCCGCGTGTGTGTTTCTAAGTCACGATATACAGTAACGCTCAGTTTCCTGCCGAGTGTCTGACTTCGCAGCACTTTTCTCCTGAAAGATTGCGAGAGAGAGATGATTGTGCACTCTGGAGTTTTCCCAGGACACAGCAATGAAGAAATCCAAGTTGTTCTTTTTTTTTTAAAATTTTTTTTTATTTTGAACAGAACATCATCAGAAGGAAGAGAGAGAGAGAGCGAGAGAGAGAGCGAGAGAGAGAGAGAGAGAGAGCATTGCAGAGTTGTGGTTTGAAAGCCGGAGATTGGATCAGAATATTGTTTTCTCTCAGTCAGAATCTTCAGGTTTGTTGAAATTGCCTTTAGAGGAACGTTTTAGCCCAAAAAAAAATCAGATGCGTACGGTTTCACCTCCAACCCTAATGCAGTCGATCGGCCGGCGTTTTTCCGGCTCGCGGCCTGGAGCTACGAGGATAATGTAGCTAACGAGTAGTCCTACAAGTTTAATCCAAAAAAATAAAGAGATTTTTTTTAAATCATGCTAAGATCTTCCAGCTTAAATTCCAGTACAGTTTTCTAACCGCGAGAGGCGGGGCTTACGCTACGTTATAAAACGTTAGGTAGTTTGTTAGCACAAATCGCACCTCGCTACTTTTTACGTTGCGTTAGGATTCAATGAACCGCTCGCAATGAAATTCTCTCATGTAACGCCTGATGTGCTTTTGCTTCACCTGGAATATTCCGGGTGAAATATCCGGATGGCTTTGTGAGTCATGTGACTCCAGCGTTGCCTTTCGTACGCCTGCCTTCTCTCTGTGGTGTGAGTTTGCGCTTTCAGAAAGAAAGAAAAGGAACATTTCGAAGCGTCGGTTGGTTTGTCCGGGAGTCATGGGAACATTTAAAGAGAGAGGGTTTTCCAAGTAGGCCTTGTGTTAGACTTGGGCTATAGCATGCGTTTATTGTTTAAAAGAAATGAAGGGGGAGTGTAGGTGTGGTGAAATTCTAACGTAAACGTACGGGAAGCTGAACTAAACGACACGTGCGGGATGCGTGATGCGTGACCGTACGACGAGGGAGATAAACGCGAGACTAGATTAGTTCATTAGTCTATTTTGACACCAGTGCTGATGTTTTTTGTTTTTTTTTCCCCATTTCCTTAGCAGACGCATCATCATCAACTACTTCCATTTCTATTATTTTACATGAGGTAAAATCGAACGTAAGTGGTCCATCGGGGCGTTGCGGTGGTAATGAGGGATGTTTTGGCTCTGCACTGCCCCCTAGTGAATTTCTTTAGATGCTTTAAGCAGTCCCTGAAGGATTTCGCACTTTCGCGATCGCAGAAATGAACGCAAAGTCAACGAAACTTCGCAGTATTCGGAAGAGCTTGCGATTTTGATCTTTTTTTTTACCGCGTATTTTCCGCAGATTCGGGACGAGACACGTCACGTGATGTCGTGGCGACGGCCGTTCGGCCAAAGCCCTCTCGTGTTCACGCGCGCCGAACATGAGTACAGCCAAGAGGTCTCGTTTACCAACAAACATCGCTGCGAAAGACTTCACAGAAAAGTGAGAATGTTAGCGATGATAGAAAACAATGATCCTTTAACTATACAAGGAACTATACATGGAAATCCCAGACATACTTCGGTATTAATTACATTACAACACCTCCTCAAGGAAAACTAATCCCGTCCGAGCACGTTCCAGTGTTCCTCTACACGGCGAAATTTACTTCCTGTTCATAGAGACAAATGACATCGTACAGTCTCCTAAACCAGGGGTTCCCAAACTCTTCCAGGGCGAGGCCCCCCAAATGGCATTAACATTTGACCGAGGCCCCACTTTTGCAAGATGTCCTTAAAACACATTAAAAATACAGACTTCTGAATACATCCCCCCTTTTTTATTAATAATTACATCTTACATCATTACATTACATTAAGAACTGATTGTGTGTGTGTGTGTGTGTGTGTGTGTGTGTGTGTGGTTGTCTGAGAGTGAGAATTTATTTTTCACACCAAATTGTTGAGGCCTCCCGGGCGCCCCCTGGCGGCCCCCACTTTTAAAACCACTGTCCTAAACCACATCCACACACGTCTATCACTGAAGAACTGGATGCGGGTTTGAGGCGGATATTTTTTTTACAAAACATTAGCCTTGTAGCTCCAGATAGCACACTGCAGACACCGAAATGCCTCGGATGATCGACTACATTTGCGGTAAAAGCGGAAATTTCATCGTATTTAATTATACATCCCTTTTCCGGTCTATTATTACGTAGTAAAGAGGAAACTCAGTGTTTCTAACGAACACATATTGACTCCTAACGCTGTAGATAAATCTGTATGTATATGTACGACGAGTATCAGTGCCTTAACGAGACTATTAGTGTGACAGACAGAAACACTTCCTCTGTTAAACCTCAGTAAGGTGCAGGAGACACGTGTGATGATGTCGAATCAAGGATTTGGCCTTTTTCTTTCTTTTTTTGAATTGTAGCTACTTAAACATACCTAAGGATTCTGACGATCTTTGAAACTGACTGAATCTTTTCTGGTGCATGTTCATAAATGATTCAAACTATAGCTTTATGTACAGTACAGGCCGAGGAGGTGAAATTCTGCGATCCTTCAGTTAGTATGCGTGAAACCGTAGTAAAGAACGTACTGTAAAACGATCTGATTCGTTGCTCTGATAGGAGTTGTATTTAATCCTGCATCTCTTTTTTTCTTTTCTTTCTGCACCTGCGATATTGCAAAATTCGTCTTTCATTTACTTTTCTGACAGGTATTAGGCTCTAAATCTATGTAAACCGTTGCACTAGATGCTGAGAGGAACTCAGAAGAATGTCGATCGCTAAACCGAACGCTGGGAAAGCGCTGTTTGTGGTAGCATAACGCTGTCCGACGTGGAGCGACAGGCTAATTTATAGTTATAGTTATAGGTGTATGTGTGTGTGGGGTTTTTTTTTTTATATTGTAGATGCTATTTCCGTCATTAAGACTTCACGGTCTCTAAATTTTGGCACTAATTTTGGCTGATTGCTTTTGCACAAACTGCAAAAGAGGGGTTGGCTTTTTTCCCTGAGATGTGTGAGAGACGGGTCCAAAGGACAAACGATGAGTTTTAAAAACTGATCATGAGTTTTTGCGTATTTGTATTCCTTCGTCTGTTTCAACAGAGCCGTGAATCATGAATCGTAACTCACCTTGTGAACTTTACTGATGAGAATTCAGGCCCTTTTCAGTGAGTCAGATTATTTGACTCACTGAAAATAAGAGTCGACTCTTTTTGCTCTCAAACAACTCGTTGATGTTATGTCCGGTTAAGAACAAAATGGCAAAGAGCGGACTCTCGTAGCTCGACTCTTGCGGTCGAATCTTTTAAGCGACTCATGAATCAGTGGTGTACTTCCTGTGATGGGAATTTCCGCTCTTTTCAGTGAGTCAGATCATTTGACTCAGCTCAACAAAAAGAGTTGACTCTTCCAACTCAAAAATAAATTCGATTCTGTTTAGAACAAAATGGCAAAGAGTCATTTTTGAGTCAACTCTAGTATATGAATCGTGAATCATCCGTGTGCTTTAGTCATGGGAATCCCTGCTCTTTTCAGTGACTCGGATCATTCAACTCATTTGGCTGGTTGATATTTTGTTCTAAACCGGACAGCATTTAGAATTTCTAAAAAATAAACGATGATGTAGGGGATGCAAGTCATCTGTTTTCATTCTGTTTTTAATCATAAACACGGCCGCAGATGACACACATGCACTGTTTGGACAGATGAATCAACTGAAGATTTATTTGGTTTAAATCGCTTAAATGAATGAAGACGAATGAATTCGACTCCGCTGTTGACGAGAGCTTTCCAAATATTTTTCAGTTCATATACAGTTACACATTCGAGAGCGTTAGCGTTGCCAGCATCTACAAATAAAAGACGACAAAGAAGAAAAAAAAACATGTCTCTTATACGTGAGTCAGCTCTCGACGTTCACGTAAACGATCCGGCTCAAAGAGTCGACTCGTTCGCGAATGACTCATGACTCATCAAAAAGGCCAAACTACAAGTTTTAAAGCCTGATTGTGAACATCTCTGCCTTTTTTTCAGTATTCGTGTATTGTATTCGAACGGTGCTGTGAGTCGTGAATCATTTTTATGCTTCGTGGATCATAACTCACAAAGATGCTGCTGTTTAGTGTTTAATCAGCAGGTATTTCTTAATAAAAACAGATTTTTAAATAAATTCTTTTCTGATGAGGATCAGAGCTCTTTTTTTCTTTTTTCTTTTTTTTAAATCTTGGGGTATAAAACGAATTATGCACAGCTGGACCGTATTAAAAAATGGTTCATTCTTGACCTGTTTGTTGATCTGAATGATGATGATAATGATGATTTGTTATTTCTTTGTGTTAAGAAAATCTGCAATAGTTAAATAACGATATCAAGAAGCTTCCGGAACAGTGGATGTGTTTAAATGTGCTGAGATTTTTAAAAACAGGATTGCATAATTGTAAAAAAAAAAAAAAAAAAAGGGATTTTGAATTTTTTTTATTTTTTTCAGATTTCAGCAAACATTCAAACAGTGTCAGTCGATGAATAGATTAGACAAACTCCTGATTGGATATCAGTTTTAGTTCATTGATGGCCTTTGACCCCCGAACCCTTGAATTTCTGATTTATGAGGACTGAATTGTGTATTTGTGTGTATGTGTGTGAGTCTTAGAAGAATAATTAACGCCAGCACTTTACCATTTTGGTGTGAAAGCTGGCGGGAAAAGAAAGAAAAGCCATGTGCTCAGAGCGCAGACAATCAGAGAACAAACGTG
Organism: Ictalurus punctatus; assembly: GCF_001660625.3. Lineage (NCBI taxonomy): Eukaryota > Metazoa > Chordata > Actinopteri > Siluriformes > Ictaluridae > Ictalurus > Ictalurus punctatus. Next base: position 18,866,054 of record NC_030443.2, read on the forward strand.
CACTAATTTTACATTTTGTTAGCACTTAGCTGAAATTCTACAAACCTTTTGCTGCTTTTTGCTTTCAGCTTTTACAGAGGATTCTCTCAGTCTCTCTCTCTCTCTCTCTCTCTCTCTCTCCATCTCTCTCATCTCTCATTTTTTGGGGATCTCTAATATTAGAGGTCCAGTTGGTCCCAGGATGCAGAACAGCCGGGGATTTACTCTACACAGACGACTGAGACGCTTCAAACGGCCACGTTTCGGAAAAACAAAACTGTTGTTTACGCCTTTTAACGACTCTGACTGAACGAGAAATTTCCGTTCGAATTCGAACTGGTTTTGACTTTTGACTCTGGTGTCATTCAACTCACTGATTCATTTACAAATGCAATACTGAAATATTTGCTTTCTAATAAAATTCCTTATTTCACCAAACACTCATCTGTTTGTTTCTACATAAGTCATATTTACCTTCAAAGAGCTTGTTTCACATCACGCCGCCGACATGACGTTTTATGTATAAAACGTAATGTCTCATTTATATATATATATATATATATATATATATATATATATATATATATATATATATATATATATATAAAACTATACTGTAGAATTATGTATATACATTATAAATTTTTCAGCTCAGTTCAAGTCTCCATCTACATGTTTCTACAATCAGTGTAGGAAATTGAGGGTTTTAAAACATCTTTATCTGATTATATTTTTTACAGTGTAAAATTAAGTTAGTGTAATATTAGTGTTAAAAAAAAGTGAATAAATGAATAAATAAAATTACATGTAAAATTATGTATATTATATACACTTATCAGTGTAGTTTGAAATTGTTTTTTATGTGGGGGAATTACTGAAATGTGCTTATCATCGTTTTTAAAGAAAACACAAACCTTGAAATATCGTTAAGGTTATATTTTGTAGATTAAATAAGAAAACATTGTGGATTTAAAAAATAAAAAATTGTGCTGAGACTTTTGTTTTGAAAACAGATAAATTCGTGTTTTAACATGTGTTGATATGTTAAAACAACCCGATTCGTATTTAATTTAAGCACGAAGATGTGAAGTTAATGTCCTCGGGATGTGAACTCACAACCTTCTGTTGACGGAATCTGAAATGCCGAGCCACTGAAATGACGGAAATAACTTTTATATTGGAAAATTTGCTTCCGGTGTCACGTTTTTATCGGGAAGCCAAATGGGTCATTATTAATGCGAGTGTAGTTTTAATGTTTTTTTTTTATCTCATCGTAAAAGAGCAATTATAAATAAATGCTTAAAAGAAGAAGCACTCATTTCACATAAGAAATATTCAAAATAAAAAAAGATTATGTTTTTGCCTTATTATTTATTGATTCTTAATCGGACTGGTTTTCATAAAACATTTGAATCCTTTAGATTTTAAATTAGTTTTCTCTAAGCATGAAGTAAAGCTTTATATTTTATAACCAAAGCAAAATAAAAAAAACAACAACGTACTATAATATAAGGACGTAGTTTTTATATTTTCTAGATTAAATTCTAATCGAAATTCCTTTTCGGATTTTTTGAAAGCGTTTGGTTAATGGAAGACGCTTGACCCTTTTGGCTTTCTATACACGCGGTGCGCGCTCGATTCTGATTCTGTTTCTGTTCTCGCGCAATGGAATAAACAAATTGCGCGTGTACTTGCTAGCTTTGATTGCTAAGCTAATGAAGACATCTGTGCCGATTAAAACATTTTAAAATACAATAATTTGCCTGGACAGATAACGGAAAGCCGACAAAATGGGGGACGACACTCCCGAGAGGGAAATGAAGGTAAAAAGCTAAATAAAAAAAACGATTTAGCTTCTCCGCTAAGCTAGCAATGCTAATAAAGCTAGTCAGCTAGTAAACGTCAAAGTTTAACTTCGCTAGCCGGCATAAATTGAGTAGTATTGAGTAGTATTTCAGCGTTATATTTTAATAATAAATAAAGTGATGTATTGAAAAAAAAGACAAAAATGTATTCTGTTCTGTATTAGCAAGCTATCTTTTGAGTTAACCGGAATTAAATTGACTTGATCGATGTGTTCGTATAGAATAATTCAAATTAGATGGTACACAAAGATTTAATAATAATGTAATAAAATAAACCTTATGTTCACGAATTTTCCGCGTTTATTCCGCGTATAAAATTTAAATTAATTGATATGTTTTTAATATCCTATCTGAAAGAGTCGATTCAAAGAGTCGACTCGTTTGGCTCTTTGAACCGACTCTTGTAGATAAGGTATTAAGAATGTATCGATTCGTTTAAATATTAATATTAAATATCATACACATCATTAATTCGATCACATTAGATTTAAATGATTAGGTGTGTGTATGTGTGTGTATATGTGTATATATATATATATATATATATAATATTGGTTAATGAATTCTATTATGTTTATATTTTTCTTTCCAACAGGATTTTCAGTTCCGTCAGATGAAGAAAATCCGTGTCTTTGACTCCCCTGATGATTTGCCCAGGGAACGCTCGAGTCTTCTCGCTGTCTCCAACAAATACGGTCTGACGTTTGTCGGCCAAGGCAGAGCGCTGAAGGTGTTTGTAACCGATGACATCATCGCTGCGGGGAAGGTCAGCGGAAACCCCAACGAGATAGGTAAGATATTTATTATAAAAAGTACGAGATGATTGTGAGGACGATTTTTTTTTTTTTTCAGTCTGGAATGTGTTGCCGAAAACCAGAGTGTGAAAGAATGGAAGTGCGAACAGCCAATCAGATTACAGCTTTCCTGATCCTGTAGGTTGTGGCCAGAAAAGTGTACAGAGCATATCAGCTGCTCTGTGGCTTTTGGGCGGAGCCTCTGAGGCTGTGAGTAGTTGCTGATTGGTTGTGTGTGTAATGTGCGACACCCAGCTGTCTGTGCACTTGGCCTTTTCATGGAGTTTTGTGGGTGTCAGTAAAAGCAAACGAGCCGCATCAGGAACACGCTTTGATCTTTTACGGGTGTTTTGTCTCTCGGCGCTAAAGCCAATCTTTTCTAACAGTAACGATGCACTAAGTTTGGATGGAAATCTAGGTTTTGCTTATGTCACTGTCTCGTCGTGTTCCGCAGTGGAGGGCGTGACGTGCCAGACGCTGACCCTTGACCTCCCGATGCACCACCTCGCCCTCAGCAGCGACGAGCTCACCCTGTCGGTGTGTGGCGCTGGCCAGGAAACCGTTCTCACGCTGGACTTCTACGACGTCCGCACCTTCTTCAACAAGGTTTTTTTTTTAATATTGTTATTATATTTTATTCCTTTTTACTTTAAAAGAAAAAAACAACACTGCTCTAAACCTCTAACCCACTTATTTTATTTATTTATTTATTTCCTACAGGCCAGACAGGGCAAGTGTCCCTTCGCGTCCTTTAAAGCGGGCTCCGAGCCGGACACGTTGGTCCAGGATCTGAAATGGAGTCCGGTGGAGGCGTTTAGAGTCGCAGCCTGTCTCTCGGACGGCAGTATGATGGTGCTGGACGTGACGGAGAAAGTCGTAGTGGTCGCGCAACTTCCTGCCTCCGTCGGCATCACCTGCGGTGAGTGTGTATTCTCACACTTCAGCTACTTGCAGTTGGTTTATAGTCATGTAGAGTTTTTTATTTCATAAAAACATATCTCACGATATCAGTGATGTCTCAGAAAGGCATATTTTGACTTGATATGTTGTGATTTTTTCGATATTATAACGTCTTATTGCCCCGGACTACACCAGAAGTTCTTTTTCTAGATGTAGTATTTTCTATGAATTAATAATTGAAAATGTAACTAATATATTATATTATAAATGTCTATCTATAGCCTAATCATAAAGTATGCTCTAAATATTTTAATTCATTTTTACGAATAGTAAATGTTTATTATTGGATATAAATCAGTCTCTAATAAATAAATAAATGCACTGGAGTGAAAATATTAGTGTAGAAATGTGTTTTTTTTTTTTTTTCCCCGCCGTGTAGTTTGCTGGAGTCCTAAAGGAAAGCAGATTGCTGCAGGGAAGCAGGACGCGACGGTGGTCCAGTACACGCCCGTAAGTGTCTCGTTATTCCGCTTCTTCACATCACTGACGTTCTTTCGGGGTTCCTCGCCTTTGACCGTCTTTGGCATGTGGTTTATCTCCTCTCCAGGTTCTGCAGGAGAAGAAGGTGATCCCTTGTCCGAGTTTCTACACCGCCGACAATCCTGTCAAAGGTAACTGTTTAACGGCGGATCGCGCGCGCTCCTGTTTCCCGCGAAGCCGGGTTCGGGTGCGATCGTGCCGCGCTCACGTCACGTCGGAAAACTTGACCAGAAACGTAGCGGCTGTAGGTTTTATTCGATATTAGCTAGCGTCGGTGTTAGGATGTAGCTGAGTTAGCTGTGGACCTGACGCTGAAGCCGTGGTGAAACTGATCATCTGTAGTTTGTTAGTACATACGAGTAATATAAGCTAAAATTCTACATTAAATAATAGTAATATAATAAAAAATGATGATGATGATATTACTACATCATAAATGAATAAATCAGAAAGTATAACTATAATAAAATCAATCTTTATATGTAAATATTTCCAGTTTAAATAAAAACCCAAATCCGTTTCCAATCTACAGGATCTGATGTCCGATTATATTTTCTCTGATATCCGATGCACCGTTATTTCAAACGAATTCATTTTTTCCCAGGAAAGGAATTTTACGCTTTACGGTTTATTTATAATGCGTCAAGCTGCGTCTTATGACCTCGTGGGAAGAGAGAGGAAAAAACAAGCGGAACTAATGCCGCTATAGCGACTTAAAACAGGAGCGAACTTACTTCCCCGAACTTTAAATACGACCACAAATGTATAACAGTACGGTGTGCCGTTATTTCATAAATAAAATACCGTAATCATTGGTTCATTTCTGTAGTATAAGAGGAATAAACCACTTCAGGATGTGCTGTTAGAGGAAAATAATCAACCTCAACCCTCCAGTAGTGCTCAACTGTCATAATGGATCAATTATATAATTGTACTAAAGTAATTAAATGTATTTTTTTTTCTCCCTCCCACCCCTCAGTCCTGGACGTGTTATGGTTAAGCACCTACAACTTCGCCGTGGTGTACGCGGCGGCCGACGGCTCTCCCGAGACTCCGCCCGAGCTCGTAATGGTGTCGCTTCCCGTGAGTCCCGTTTACACACCTGTGGATTAACACGGCGGTAAGCACGGACTCGTTCTAAACCCGTCCCCTTGTTGTGTTCACGCAGAAGAAAGACGAGAAGAAAGAGGACAAGTTCCTGAACTTCGGCGACATCGTGTTTGGGTCGTGCACCGAGAGACAGCACCACTACTTCCTGAACCACGTAGAGGACTGGTGAGACGGACACGACATCAGAGTGCGGAAATACAATCGGAGTTCGCGTGTAGATCGGAGCGGATTGGTCTTAACTGATGTGTTTCTTTTTCCCGACTCAGGGATCTGATCCTCGCCGCTTCGGCCGCCTCCATCGAAGTCAGCATTATCGCCAAACAAGAGGACAAGGTAATCGTCCAAATACCGACTGGCTGATGAGGTGGAAACGGACAACGAAACGGACGTCCATTTTGTAGAATGATGTGTGGACAGGAAATCCGAATCGGGTCGTATCAAATCAACAGTCCAATCTAGCTTATCTAACTCCTTAATCTTTTTTTAAGCATTTAAGAATGATCTCCGTACATTTGGGCTGAAAACATCCAAAGGGTACTCCACAACGCTAGCTGAAAAAGGCTTTATTTCAACGAGCCGGTGGCGTTTTTATGGGATTTTATTAGCTCGCTTTGTGGAATATATCCTCTCTCTTACCTCAAACGCCGTCATATATGACATAAAAGATCGGCAGTCACTTTACCTCTTTTCGCACAGACAAACTGGGAGCTGTGGCTGCTGGAGGACGCGAGCCGAGCCGAACTTCCCGTCACTCTGAGCAACGATGACACGCTTCCCGTGGGAGTGGCCATCGATTACACCAATCAGGGCGAGATACACATATGTAAGTCCAAAGGATCCGAGTCCCAACCCGAGCGCTGCGCTAAACCAAGTACAGGATAGTTAGTGTATGAACAGTGCCGTCTGTTTGAGTAATCTGCCTGTAGGAACGTGTGAAACAGCCGAACGATGGATTCTAATCTCACTCTGCTGACTAAATCAATTCAGGCTCGTTTCAGCGTATAACCAGGTTTCCAGATTTCGTACTCGTGCTTCTTACTTATTTGAATAGCAGGCAAATGCCATGCAAATCCTGCCTCTAAGCTAACCCCCTCTCCAACGGGGCTGTAGTCTTGTGTAACTGCTGTAGGAAGGTTTTTTTGTTTTTAAATGTTTTTGTACACTTTTTATCCTGGATCGATCCACGCACGTCGAATTTCTTTGCGGTTTAACGCCTCATGACCCTTAATGACCTCACGGCTGTGATATTTTTTTTTTATATTTTAACTCCCCAGCCGATGAGAAGAAGCTCCCGCCGGCTCCCACGCTGCTGATCCTGTCCACTGACGGAGTGCTGTGTCCTTTCTCCCTGATCAACCTGAACCCGGGCGTTAAGCAGCTCGTCACGTCCGCCGACAGCCTGCCTCAGGACGGAGAGAGACCTCCATTACAGAGTGAGGAACAGCTGTATTTTGTTTTTTTTTCTATTTAATTGACTGTTTGTAAGTAGACTGTTGTGATTTTTGGGTCATTTTCCAAAAAGCGGTTTAGGGATGCAAGAGAATTGGATGTCCTTGCTTGCTTTTCATTCTTACTTAAACACTAATTAAATCGAATATATATATATATATATATATATATAACATTGATTTTGCGCATTTCTTCGATTTCAGAGTCTCCGCCTCAAGCCCCTGCCATGTCCAAACCGCCTCCTCCCGTCTTCCCGTCGTTCCAAATGCCCTCCATCACCCCTGCCTCTACTTCTGCCCCTCCTGCTTCTACAGCAGCTCCAACAATTTCTTCCTCCTCATCGGGTCTTGCCTTCAGTTTTCGCTCCACTGGTTCCTCTCTCTTCTCCTTCGGTGCCACTCCTTCCACCACTTCGATGTTTCCCTCTGCTTCAAACTTCTCCTTCGCAGCTCCTAAACCTTCAGGTGATACGTCCTCTCTCCCTGCGTTCTCCTTCGCCAGTGCGCTCAGTGTTAAACCGTCGACCGAGGGCGCAAACGCGTCAGGGCAGGTTGCCACGGCCACGGCTACGGCTACGGCTACGGCTTCTCCCATGACGCTGCCGAAGGGTCCAACGGAGCCAGCCACACCTAACATTCGAGTCAACCTCAACGACAGGTGAGACGACGTCACGCGTGGCTAGTTTTAAATAAGTCTATCTTATCTAAATATACTTTTCGCCAAATGACATCCTTAATCTCCGTAATCTCCTGTTTAAACAAACAAAATTGAAGTAGAACCTGTCATACATGTCACTTCCTGCTTTCCACCTATAGGGGGCGACATGATACACGATACCAAAGGTAAAAATGAAAAAGAGAGAGACTCCGACATGGCGGCTCCTGTAATGTTTCAGCATTCAGCTGCACTCTTGAAGTTTTATTAGATGTTTCTATAGATGACGGAGATGTAGCTGAGGTTGAGGAACTGTCAGAGCCATAATTCATACGCTACGTCTGGGGTTTCCAAAATGTTTCCGTAGCGTTTCTATTCAGTTAACCCTTTCACGTACAGTCTCCACACTCCTAGACCTTTAATTTACTGGTACAAATATATGAGATGTAAATAAACACCTTTATCCTGATAGTTATTACTCCATTAAGTGTTGCTCCAGTCCAACATGTCTGACAGATGCAGCAAGTTTTTACACAAAAAAAGTAGTGTAATAATAATATGAAGCCCTCGTATAGTTAAAAAAAAAAGGTTGTTTTTTTTTGTTTTTAAATATAAATTGTTTTTACATTTACTGCTGATGTTTACTTGAAAACAAATAAGAAACATCCTGTTTTTAGGCCACACCCACTCCAGGATTAAATCCAGATATTAAACAGAAACACATGCAGATAGTAGCATTGCATTATACTCCTAATTTACTGTTAAAAGGACTGTTAGACTGTACATTAACCTGCCGTGTGTGTGTGTGTGTGTGTAGGTTTCTAGCAGCGGAGACTCCCGTTCCACTCGCTCCTGCATCTACCCAGCCCTTCTCCTTCACCTCCACTCCCAAACCCGCAGCAGCTCCAGACTCGAGCGCTCAGCCCAAACCAGTGTTCACCATCAGCAAACCCGCTGCGCCCCCTGCAGGTATGCACACCATGGTTCAGTCCATTACACACACCTACGCTTCACCAGGATAATAAATTAATTTAGAAATGTGTGTGTGTGTGTGTGTGTGTGTGCAGTGACCCGTCCTGCCCCTGCTCAGAACAGCACTCCGTCTGCTGCAGTGCAGAAAACTGCTCCAGCTCCATCAGCGGCCCCTTCGACACAGGTTCACCCACTCTGCTAACACACACTTGTTACACACACTCATTAGTCATCCAAGTTATTTTAAATCCTTCAGAGTGATAGAGCTAATTAAACTCCATGAATAAGTGAAGAACGTGTGTGTGTGTGTGTGTGTGTGTGTGTGTGTGTAATGGACGATCTGATGTTTTCCGTTTATGTGTGGAAGCTCCCCTCTGTGAAGTCAGTGGAGAAACAGCTGCAGCAGATGAAAGACTCCGATCCTGTAATGGTTGGAATACAGGAAGAAGTGAGTCCCTCACAGGACACGTGCTTTATTCACAATAATCTAATCTCTCCATCAGTCCAGAGCAATAAAAAGACCCGTGCAGCATTACTCTGCAGTTGTGTGGTTACGGAGCGATCCATTCTCCCTCTCTCCCTCTCTCTCCTCCACAGATCGCTCATTTCAAGAAGGAGATGGACGAGCTGAAGGCGCGCGTTAAGGGGGCTGATTTCCGTGTAGGGAGCTCGGACGAGATGAGGGAGCTGCGCAAAGAGAGTGAAGATCTGCACAAGTTCACGCTGGAGATCAAGGAGACCACGGAGGTGCGTTTAAATAACGCAAAAAAAGTACAGCACAGGGTTTATATGCAGCATGGTGTAGGATTTAGTGCGCACTCAGGATTTAGTGCGCAGATGAAGTACACACTAACACTCTGTGTTTCTGAGCTTTTTAACGTAACGCACGTTTTGTTCCGGTGTCAGTCCGTGCACGGTGACATCAGCACTCTGAAGACCACGCTGCTGGAGGGTTTCGCCGGAGCAGAAGAAGCCCGAGCTCAGAGAGAACTGAACCGAGACAAAGGGTACCTCCAGCTCCTCTACAAGAAACCTCTGGATCCACGCAGCGAGAACCAGCTCAAGGTTGAAGCCACCACACGCACACACACGCACCTATACAGAACAGTACTAGCAGAGACCTCAGTGCCACTCGTTGTTGAATGAGCATATTATTACATAATGACGTTGGCTGTAAGCCTCAGGAGCAGATATTACCCAGAAGGTATTGCGTTCTGGCTTAACACATGGAGAATAACAGTATCAGAGTTGTAATTAAAGCTTCGGTGTTCGTTTAAACAGGAGATCCGCAGGCTGTACCAGTACGTGAAGTTCGCCGTGGAGGACGTTAATGACGTGTTAGACCTGGAGTGGGAGAAACATCTGGAGAAGAAGAGAAAGCAGAAGTACGTGCTCCTTAATCCTCAGTAATATCACAATAAATCAAATACTTTTATACTTTTATACTCTCGAGATTAGATTTTACTTTGTTAAAACCTCACCTGTATTTCATGATACTCTTTTTGTGTCTCAGAAATATCTACGTGTCGTGATATGATAATTGTCATATTGCCACAGCCCTATTCTGAAATACACTGCAGTTACATCCTGAATTCTTTTATACGTGTGCGTATAGACTGATATATATATATATATATAAAGATGTACAACTCTAGTAATTTGTGCTGTTTTCAGACACATGATAGTCCCTCAGCGAGAGGCTCTTTACACAGCTCTGGCCAACAACATGGACATCATCAACCAGCAGAAACAGAAGCTGGATCATCTGGTGAGAGACCTGCAGAGCCTGAGACTCTACAACAAAACCTCCAGCCAGCTCGTGTCCACCTCCTCACCGTCACCTTCATCATCCTCACAGGGGTAAAGATCTCCACGTCTCACCTAATCCAGCAGCACCTCCATTTATTTATTCGACCCGAGCGCCTGTATAAATGCTTTTTTCTCCTGTGTGTGTTGTAGTCTGGATAGCGAGCTGGAGAGTCTGAAAAACGCCTTATTGAAGGCGAGTCTGGATGCGGCACCCAGAGCCCCTTCCAAATCTCCATGTAAGCTCTTTCATAGTGTCTTCCAAACGAAATATTAGACAGATGGAACAGGATGTCCTTCGCATGCTTACAAACTAATTAATGCTATTAAGAAAATCGTTATCCCGATTTCCGTGGCTCTTTCGACCGTTTGTCGTCCTTAGCGCAGCACGCCTCGGGTATACGTTTATGTAACGAAAGAATATGCATACGTTTTTTAATAATTTGAGCGTGAAACGGTTGAGAAATGGGAAGCAATGACCTTGTACACAACAGAGGTTTCAGAAAGGCAAGATCGTTAAGGGACCGCGTACAATAAGTGGACAGGTTTGTAAAATACATTTCTAACCTGCGTCCCAAAAAGATTGCAAAACCCATACATTCATGTGCAGTGAATTAAAAAATACTATATGTTTATATATATATATTTAAACACCTATTAGGGCGGTCCTTAGACAAATCAGTGTGTAAGTGAATCTTTTGAACAATCTTTGCGCTTTTTAGACGCTCCCTTAATGATTCAAGGATTAATTTGCCTTTCTAAATACTTCTTACGCTATTATCTAAAATGACAATTGATGTATTATATTTCGAGAAGCATTTGTTTATATAAGAAAATGTAGCTGGTCATTTTAGGTGTTTGTTCATGAGGAGTTGAGGTGAAGTCTGTAAGGACATCACAAGCAGTGCCATTCGCTCTCATTACCGTAATTTCCGGACTATAAGCCGCTACTTTTGTCACACGCTTTGAACACTGCGGCTTAAACAACGACGCGGCTAAATTATGGATTTTTACGGGCTAACGAGCTTCATGCCGCCAAAACATTTAGCCTCGTCACATCGGACCAAAGAAATTACCGAACAGGTCACAGTGGGCCGATGAAACTGTTCGAATTAAATGAAACGCAGTGTCATTCTGCGCTTCATGCACACACCCTCATCATGGAAAACACACGAAGAAATGCATATGATACAGCTTTCAAGTTAAAGGCTTGAAAATAAAAACTGTATTTTTATTTTTTTTTAACCAGCCGTGTTACAGACACAGTCCGGGAAAAAAAACATTTACGGTACCTATTTAATTAAAAGTTAAAAATAAATCTTTGTGTGACATCTTTCTGTGTAAATATCTCATGTTACAACGTGGACATCTGCGGCTTATAGACGAGTGCGGCCTATATATGTACAAAAAAAAAATTCCTTTTTAAAGTTAGTCGGTGCGGCTTACGTTCAGGTGCGCTCAATAGTCCGAAAATTACGGTATCCAGCGTCCATTTTGCTAAATGCTACATGCATGCATGCGTACTTCGTTTGTTTTTAGCTCGTATTGTGCCCCCGTGACTGATTGTTTGGCCAGTGCTATTCATTCTTGTTCAAACCTTCTGTGTATTTACATAAATTTGGTAAATATTTGCAATGACGTTTACGTCTACGCCGATCGTCAGTGGACAGGTGAGGTCCGGGTTCCTTTCCGGCGTCGTAGGCGAGCGTCAGGGTTTTAGAAAGTAGCGAACTTGAGCGGAAACGTACTCACGGACGCTTTCGGTCTGGTGTATTTCCTGTAATAGACATGAGCGGTCACCGAGGTAAGCGATTTCATTTCGCTGACGTTATCTCGAGCTCTTGCTGCACGGACGCTTTATTTTATTTGTTTTTTTCCTCCAGCTAAGATGTCTCCGGTGAAGCAGTCTCAGCTGAGGAACTTCCTTTCCAAGCGTCAGACTCCACCTGTACGATCCACCGCTCCAGGTATCACCGCCGAACACAACGAAGAGAATTGTTTCAACTCGATTTGTTTTTATTACGCTATTACAGAAGACACGCGTTACTTTCTGAAGTGTTTTAACTCGCGTGTGTTCAGCAGTACGAGCGACTCTCGTATCAGACCACTTCAGATTTATATCGATATATATTTTTAGCCAACCTGTCGAGATCAGCGTTCCTCTCCCCCAAGTACTACGAGGATCTGGACGACGTGAGCTCCGCCTCGTCTCTGTATCAGCCTCAGGAGTTTGACGACCCGCTGCACGTGAACGAGGAAAAGGAAGCGGAGGAGGACGTGCCTCAGCTCGTCCTGGCCCCCCCACGTCACCCCACCGTAGTGCGCACGACATCCGTCCAGCCTCACGGCATCATCGACTCCACGCCGTTGTTCAGCGGCAGAGTGCCGCAGTGGCCGGGGATCGCCATCGACACTCGCGGTAAGACACGACAGCGGAACTGCAGAGAAATGTCTACTTACGACCAAAACCTCACTTCTGTTCTTTATTTATTTACATTTTTTTGCCGACAGTTTCCAAGATAAACCTGGACAGCGCCGACAGCACAGCACTGGCCACCAAGACAGTGATGCACGGACCGCCTCCCACAGAAAAGGCCACGCCTCTTGAGAACACCACGCCCACCGCTCTCCCCCCGGCCCAGGCTGCAGCAAGAGCCGCTTTAAACCGACACATGAGCAGCCAGAAACCCAGTATGAGAAATAACCAGTTTGATCGTATAACGTTTTATTTCAAACACGTTTTTGTCTCTTAACTCGCAGTACTGCCTTCACGTCACCGATATCGAGTTTAATCGCACGAAATTACGCCACTAATGAAGGAGTTTTAAAACCAGCCCATGAAGTTTGCACCCGACGTTCTCTCTCTCTCTTCTACATTTCAAAATTTTCTCAATCAACTACGAGATAAATGTATTTTATCATAGAATAAGCTGAAATGCATATTTACCATCAAATAAACTAATGTGTATATATTGTTTACCAATAAGCTAAATAAACAAACCTAAAAACCTAACCTTTTTTAACAGTTCTAAACTTGTGCCATAAATCAAATTAAATATACTTTTTTTTTTTTTTTTTTTTTTTTTTTTTTTTTTTTAACCACAACGCACGTTAAAATGAACCTTTTTGTTTAAAAACCATATTATAATCAATTTTTTTTTTAAGGCGAAGTAAATTAAATATACTTTCTTTACCATAATGAGCTAAAATGTCTTCTTTTTTTTTTTTTTTTTTTCTTTTTTTTAAACCATAAAATAAGTTCAAACGAATCTTTTATGGTGAAAGAAAATGAGTTGTGGAGGATTCCTAGTGTACATGTAATGGTGTATAGGGAATACCCAGAATGCACTGGTGTGACGAGTGTGAATTGCGTTGCAGTGGCGAATCTGACTGAACTGACGCTGAAGAACGTGCCTCAGGTTGTGAACGTACAGGAGCTGAAGGATAACGGCGCCTCCATGCCCGTTTCCACTGACGCCGGGTCAGTACCCTTTCAGAACCGTTTATTGATGTGTGTAACGATTAGAAGTCTGAGTGTTCCACCAGACGTTCGGCAGCGTTTCTACTCTAAAGTCATAAAATGAATAAACAAAACAAGGTTCTAATGCTGCTTGAGTGGGTGTGGCCTAATATTCTAATGAGCGTTCTGGATTGTCAGTCCTCTGTTCGGACACATGGTGCGCAAGCTTGGGGAAAGAAATCTGCACAGGATATAGCAGAGGTGTGTGTGTGTGTGTGTGTGTGTGTGTGTGTGTGTGTGTGTGTGCAGTCAGTATGTCCCCTGATGTCCTCTCTCTACCCTGTGTGTATCGATCGGTGGAGTGATGTGTTAGCCATAATAACTCAGCTTCAGTAAGCAGCACAGAGACACGCTGACGAGGAAGGTTAACACACACACACACACACACACACAACCAAAACACACACGCACACTATTTCATTCTTTGATATTTAAGAAGAAGAACAATCTACACATAACATCATAATGTGTTGAATTTTTTTGTTCTCTGAGTTCGTCATTAGGGTTCAGTAGAGTTCTGTCTCAGCGCTCTCTCCCTCTCTCTCTCCCTCTCTCTCTCCCTCTCTCTCTCCCTCTCTCTCTCCTTCTCTCTCTCTCTCCCTCTCTCTCTCTCCCTCTCTCTCTCTCTCTCTCTCCCTCTCTCTCTCCCTCTCTCTCTCTCTCTCTCTCTCTCTCTCTCTCCCTCTCCCTCTTTCTCTCCCTCTTTCTCTCCCTCTCTCTCTCCCTCTCTCTCTCTCTCTCTCTCTCTCTCTCTCTCTCTCTCTCTCTCTCTCTGCTGATGTGTTGAATATTCTGATGTAAACCCCTCGAGTGCTGTTTCTCTATAAGCAGGAATCTGTTTACATGCTGCTCCGTTATAATTCAGAGTTTTTGACGAGTAAACAAAGTGAACACTGATTTTTTTTTTTTCGTTTTAATTAAGTGTGGCGGTGTGGAGATACATGGCTGAAAACACGACTTGCACAAATGTTTTCACAGCTTTCACTACAGTGATAAATTATAAATATAATAAAAAAATCAATGTGTCAATAAAAAGTGTGTATACATTTACAGTTCCTTTACAGGAACAAATTCATTTCTGCTTTTATTAACCCCCCCCCCCCCCCCCCCCCCCGATTTCCTGACACAGCTATATGGCCAAAAGTATGTGCACCCCGGGTGATAACAGCAAAATATGGTGGCATGGAACTGTTTTAATCCCTCCCACCCCCACCCCAATCAGTAGTCCAGTCCTGTCCGATTAATTTAGCGGACTCTGTAATGCGTTCTGTTCTGCTCTGGATGTGTGAAAACACGCTTTAATAACAGCTCATCAGAGGTATTAACGGTGTTTCTCGCTCTTTGCGTCCCGCAGCGCCTCCGCGTCTTCATCCGCGGAACAAACCTTCCAGCAGGTTCTGGCGACCGTCGAGGCCAAAAAAGTGAGTACTGTGAACTACAGCGGCCATGTTTATTTTCCTCTCGGTGATGTGCGTTTTGTCGTACCGCGTGTAAGCGTGTGAGGAATAGAACGCCGTGGCGTGCTGTTACAGTAAAACGATCCAGTCACTCTTACCGCCCGGAAGATGATCATCTTTACATTTATGTTTTGCTCCTTTTACACCACAACAATCACACTTTTTATTTATTTATTTATTTATTTATTTATTTATTTATTTTTATCAAAGAGCGACACGTCATACTTTTTAATCCGTTCATAGAAAGAAACGCAAAATCTCCTCTGTCCCGGAGCAGTCGGAAAAGTTACAGCCGAATCCCGCGAGCGTGAAATAAAAACGCGCTGTCCCCCGTGAACGAGCCGTTACCATAGAAACGATCGACACGGCGTATTCGAACCGGAGCCGCAGAAGCCGAGTCGTCTGTCCGGTGGTGGGAGTACAGAGTACCCCAGACCCGTCTGAAATTCTAGCAGGAGAGCGAAACACGTGACTGCGCTTAATGACGAGGGGGTGTGTTCGCTCGCGGAGGGTCGTTCAAAGGTCATATCCGTCAAAGCGTGGTGGTGTTGTTTTTTTCCGCATAGATCGCGTGTAAAATGATCTTCAATAATAACGTGATCAGGTCCCGGAGTTTAACTTGTTTTTTTTCTTGCGCAGGCGATGAGTTTTTGCTCCTCGAAAGTTCCACCTGCATAGTATCGAACCTGCTATGACTCTCTCCCATTCGAGCGTCGTTTGTTTAGAACTTTAGGAAGCTCCTTCGCCTTCACCCTGATCGCCGCTTGTTGCTTGAAATCTTCCTGATCTAAGGAAACGTCACTTATAATAATGACGCCAGGTGCAGTTTTGTATCTCGAGCTTGATTTATATATATATCTGACATGTTTTTTCTTTTTTTCCCTCATGTTTGAACCCCATCCTCTTCAGAATGCCACGCAGACCGCAGTAAAGGTTCAGCCCTCGGCCACAGAGAGTGCTCCGGCCCAACCCGGCTTTGTGTTCAGTAAGACTCCGCGCTTTTGAAATCTACGATCTCGCAGTAGTATTTTCAGTAGTGGTGTTTTTACGAGTGTCTGTGTGTGTGTTTAGGTCAGCTACCCAGACCTGACCCCGCGGCGCCGTTCAGCTTGAATTTGTCTCTGGAACAGCAGAGCAGCAAAGCAGTGTGAGTGTGTATTTACTGATTTCGTCACTAAAGTCTTAAAGTCCATTTCTACCTTCTGATTAACATCCGTAAGTTAATTGCAGATCACCTGGAGGGTTCCCCTTCAACCTGAGCACCCCGTCGCCTCAATCTCAAGGAGCGAGTGCTTCTCAAAGTAAATGCATCACCGTATATCGTTTGAAAGCAGCTGGAACTGTTGGAGAAACACTTATGTTTTCTTACTTTACGTAAAAACACAGCTCTTACATCTGTTTCTTTTTTTTTTTTTTTTTGTCTTCCCCACCCTCCATTTTGACACAGGTGTGATCCAGGTGGGTGAACCGGGCAAAAACTCCATCCCGGTTCCCAAAGCTCAAGAAGACGCACTCGGCCACTTCTTAGATCTCCGGGTTGGCGCAGGAGACGAGGTTAAAGAATCCCCCAAGCCCAGTACGGGCTTCACCTTCAAGCCGCCCGGAAGCACAGGTCCTGGCAAGACGTTCACGTTCAGAAACGCTACGGAATCCGCCGCCACTGGAAATGGCTCGGATTCCGGCAGCACTACAGCGGAGGCGTCTAAAAATCCCGGGATTTTTAAGCCTTTTGAGTGTGCGGCGGCGGCGCTGACCAGCAAAACGTTCTCCTTTGCGTCTGCGCCTTCGGCATCCGTGCCCTCCTTCAGCTCCCTGCTCGCGGTTCCTCTTCCTCAAGAAACGTCCTCCGTACCCGAGAAACATCCCGAACCCGAGCCTTCTCTTCCACCCGAGTCGGTTTCTGAAACGACGCCCGAAGAACCTCCTTCGGAACCGAGTCCTGAACCTTCCGCTGTGTCAACGTCCACTCCGTCTCCGGCATCCGTCACAGAGGAGCCTCCACCTTCCCAACCCAAGCAGGAAGAGGCCGAAAATCCATTGAGCCAACCCAGCAGTGTTCCCGAGGCCACGCCCGCGTCTACGGCCACATCTACGCCTCCTCCTGCTGAGACGGTGCCTGTAACGGCGTCGAAACCCGTCCAGGAAACGACGCCTTCTTCTTCTACAGCAATTTTTGTTCCTGTTGAACAGCAGCAACAACCGGCTCCAGCAGCAGATCCAGCAGCTCCAGCTCCACCCTCCACCACTCCAGGCTCCATCTTCACCCAGCCAGCTGTGAGCACCAACAGTACAACGCTGTCAGTCACCAGCTTCACCCAGGTCATCAGTACAGCAGGTAGAGCAGCTCCGCCCATTTCACCAAGGTTCCACTTGAATTTTAATGAGTATGCAAATACATTTGAATATTAATGAGCCTATACTGTTAAACCACATATTTAGCACATTATGCTCATTACAGAGCGCAAATTGAGATTCAAAACCCACTTTGTCTATTATTTTGTTTAAAAATAATAATAATAATAATACTATGAAAAATTCCATAATTGGAATAAATTTTAGATCCTTTTTTTTTTTTTTTCAAAAAACAAATCAACAAACATAAAAATGTAGTTTTAATTCATTCAGACGTGAACTTATGCGGATATGCGCGCAGTATTTTTTTTCTTTGCCTTTTTGTCTTAGTTAAAAAGAAAAAAATTCTTAACTTTTTTCTCTTTTTATCTCTCTTCTTTGCTGTAATTGTAATTAATTGTATTTTTGAATGTATTATTATTATTATTTTTAATTACGTTGTATATATTTAGTATATATAATTTGTTACTCATGTATTTTCTTCGATTGTTACGTAGCAGCCAGCACGTCCACTCCGGCTCTGCCGCCGGTGTTTGCTCAGACGGTCAGCACCTCCTCCACCCCAGCGTTCGGATCTTCGGGATTCGGCGCTCCTTCCACCACTTCCAGTTTTGGAAAACCGGTTTTCGGACAGCCGGCGTCCGTCGGATTCGGCTCGGCCGCCGGCTTCACTTTTGGCCAGTCGGCGTTCGGAGGCGGCTCCGGTTTCGGACAGGCGGCTGCGGTGAGTTCGGCTCCCGCTCCGGTGTCCAGCAGCAGCGGAGGAGGAGGGCTGTTCGGTTCGGTTAGTTCCACCAGCGCCAGCTCCTTCTCGTTCGGATCGAGCAGTACCAGCTCCGGAGCGAACACCGGGACGGGCATCTTCGGGCAGAGCAGCGCTCCTGCGTTCGGGCAGAGCGGCAGCACCTCGGGGTTCGGACAGGGATCGTTATTCGGAACCAACACGGCCACCACGACGGGGTCTTCTGGGTTTAGCTTCGGACAGCCTACGGGTAAGAGCTTCGTATTGCGTTATAGCTGAATGGAGGTGTTTTATTCCGCTTATACAGCACCAGTTTACTAACGACCGCACTGTTGTTTTTTTTTATTCGTTTACCTTTTATACGTTTATAATTAAATCTGCAGCTTCCAGTGGGGAATTTCACTGCGACTTTGGAATGAGCGTTTCGGATCCACCCGTTTTGTTTTTCAGCTCCGAGGTCAAATTGCTCCCTGGGAAGAATTCGATAATCGAGACATTACTCAGAGGGGAATTTTGCTTCGGTGGTGTTGAGGTTTTATTTCACTTCTGCTCTCATAACCCTGTTAAAACGGATACAAAACTGTATCCGATCGCTTTTCCTCATTCTCCTCACGAACTAATAGAATAATTTACAATCTTTACGCCTTAAAAATCGTTGAAACCCTCGTTTTCGTTAAAACGTATACACGTTCCGCTCGCCGCTCAAAACGTTACAATTTCTGATCATGTTTGCCATTAAAATCCCTTAAAAAAAAACGTATAAACGCTTTTAATATTTAGGCTCCGACGTGTTAAAAGTTTGAGCTCATGTAAAAACGTGCAAACTTTTTGAAAACAGTTATTACTTTGCGGAAAATGTGTCTTTTAAATGGACAAAACGACACTTCCGGGCTCGCGTGTTTGTTTTCATGAATATGCAGATTAGGGCGGAGTCAATGCACATGGAGTTATTTATATATGATTATGATCGTTGGGTAAAAAGCTGGAACGGGGGTCACATGCGCAAACGAAGGCGTCTGAAGGGCATGTATTAAATTTGACAAAGATAAGATTACAGCTTAGCATCGTGAATTTAAAAATATATAAATATATATATTTAACAGCATTTAAATTGAGGCGGAAAAAGTTTTCATTACACTCTGTTCTCTCTCTCTCTCTCTCTCTCTCTCTCTCTCTCTCTCTCTCTCTCTCTCTCTCTCTCTTTCTTCTCCCAATCTAGCGGCGTTTGGCAGCACTTCGTCTTCGTCTGTGTTTGGTCAGCAGCCGAGCACCAACAGCATCTTTGGCCAGGTAAAGTGTTAAATCTTGTCGTTGTTGTTATTATTATTATTATTATTATTATTATTATTATTATTATTATCCATTATTATTATTGTTTAACTCTCACGGTTTAAAACGGCGTGCAACAGATTTCCTCCTCTAACCCTCTGCTTTTTTTTTCTCCTCCCGACAGCCGGCGTCCAGCGGAGGTTTGTTCGGCTCCGGGGCCTCCAACTCCTCCGGCTCCTCTGGCGGAGGATTTTTCAGCGGTTTAGGAGGCAAGCCGAGCGAAGACGCCGCCAACAAAAACCCGTTCGCCAACGCCGGCGCCTTCGGTCAAACCAATCAAACAGGTGACGGTTCTGCCAGGGTTCTAGAGCCCGGAAATCTTATCCTGATCGATCGAGGGACTAGAGAGTAGGGCCGGGCGATACGACCATGTAATATCGATACTGTCATCAATTGTGTCATGATATGACTTTAGGAGATATTCTGACCCCTCGTTACGTTTATTTTTCTTATTTCTGTAGAACGGCGCTCTCGGACAAGAGTTCGGACGCGTTCACGTTAACGCGCTCGCTCCAATACGTTACCGTTTCTATAGTAACCGCTCGTTCACTGGGGCGTGCACGGCAGACGCACCGCATAATCACTACGACTAATAATACGTGGATTTAAAAGAGAAAAGATTATTCTTTTTAAATATATTTTGTTGAATCTGAATTTTTTTTTGCAGTTACGCGGCACAATGCGTAGCGAAGTGTGTTTTTTTGGGGGGGGGGTTCGTAGAAACACACAATCTGGAGTGTGCTGGGGGTTTTTTTTCCTCTTACAAAATTATCCGTGAGCGTCTTGGTTTAATGGCGCACTAATTACTGTTTTGCCGATCCGTATGCCGACTCTTATGACACCTTTCCTAGCGTACAGACAGACAGGATGGAAACGCTGCTGTTCACACACACACACACACACACACACCGAGTTAATGACTGGAGGAATAAATAGCTGTGTTGGTATGTGGAGGATAAAGTGTGGATGTTTTCGTAGCTCGGCTGCAGAAGGTTTAGACAGGCGCTGACGTGAGGGGAGGCACCGTTTCTCAGAATAGCGTTCACTCTTCAGCACGCTGTAGTCTGTAACCGTTTGCACTCTATTAGGCCACAAGTTCACATTTCAGCCTGATTTTATACCACAGCGCTGCTGCAGCTTCATATCGATGCGCGTGTTCTTATGCGTTATCGTTTCTATAGCAACAGCTCGTACACAGGGATGTTTATGTTACTGTTTTGTTTGTTTTTTTTTAATTCATTTATGGAAGGAGTCTCCAGTGTCAGCACTTTGTAACAGCCATGCCGTTATTGGGAAGTAATCAACTTGCTCAGTGTTTTATGATTTATACGTGGGAGCAGTAGTGTGTGCTGAGACGTGATGACCTGTGTGATTTACAGCGTCATTAAGCTGAAAGCGATGTGACGTGATGGTTGATTGTTTGGTTTGTTTGTTTGTTTGTTTGTTTGTTTACAGGTGGGAACCTGTTTGGGAACACCGGAGCGAAGACGTTCGGGTTTGGAGCGTCGACGTTCGGCGAGCAGAAGCCCAGCGGGACGTTCAGCGCCGGAGGAGGTTCTGTAGCTGCGCAGGGGTTCGGATCGTTCTCCACTCCCGCTAAAACAGGTACAGCTCAGCGGGTCAAGGCCGTTATAATGATTGATTCCGGGAAACTGGGAGCGGGTTCCATCCTGTGCCGCTGCACATTATAAATTCAGGCCGTTCGTCACACGTAATTACGGGAGAGTCTCATTTTTTAGCCGTTAATGGCGCTGATCCAGAGGGAGCATAATTCGATTCCACAAGCTCGATCAATTATTCAGCGGGGTGTGAGCGGAGGCTGGCTGTAATTTCAGAACACAGCCCGGCTTTCTGTCCAAAACGAGTGGAGTTACAGATCAGTACACAGCGACGGGGAACGCCTTCTGTACAACACCGCCTCCAGCGCTCGCCTCTGCGTCTCTCTCTCTCTCTCTCTCTCTCTCTCTCTATCTCTCTCTCTCTCTCTCTCTCTCTCTCTCTGTCTCTCTCTCGGAGATTAGAGTGTTATCCGAGGCTAAAGTGCACACAGACGCTTATTTAATGGCCGTGGGTCACTCCGTGTGGAACACGACACCAGAGTGTGAATGTCTGGATCTTTTTTTGTTTTGTTTCGTTATAAGAATCATCTGCATAAACACTTTCATCGTTTTTTTTTTTTTTTTTTAACTAATTAGAAAATAAAATGATGATGATATCGAAAATTATTTATAATAAGGTAATAATGAATATTAAAGATTTTTATTATACTCTCCGAGCTTTCCCCAAAGCTTGACGCTTATTTACTTTGTTTTCCGTATTGTAAAGTTTTTTTAGAATTTTTTTCCGTGCATTAATAATAATTATGAATATTATGTTTATATTAGTTATGAGTTTTGATAATGAATACATTGCTTGATCAGTTTTTATTTCAGTAATGAGAATCGATTGTGTGAATAATCGATCTGCATTAGCGTTTTGATCAGAAATATAAATAAATGTAAGAAATAAACGGTCACGTTTATGACGTCTTCATGCTGAAAGAGTTTGAATGATTTGTTTGCGGTGTTTTGTTTTATTTCCTGTAGGTGGGTTCGGAAGCGCCCCGGCGTTCGGAAGCCCTCCTTCGTTTGGAGGATCTCCGGCGTTCGGAGGTCAGGCCACGTTCGGCTCGGCTCCGGCCTTCACCAGTCCTCTGGGCTCCGGGACGGCCAAAGTTTTCGGAGAGGGAACGTCAGCGGCCAGCGTCGGGGGATTCGGGTACGCGCTTTACCTCACGCACGGATATTACTGACACACTCATACACAAATAACGGACGAAAAACTGGGAAATGAAACGCTGAGTGCAGGAACGTTTCTGTCGTTCTTTATCTTCCTTCTTTCATCCGTGTTTCCATTTTCATATTTACATTTCTTTCTTCATACGCGACTCTATCGATCGATCTACATGTCGAGCCTTACCATCCATCCCTTCCTTCCTTCCTTCCTTCCTTCCTTCCTTCTTTCCATCCACACAGTCTTTCCATCTCTCCTTTTCATGCCATCCGTTGTCTTTGTCCATTCGTTCAATCCAAACATCGTCCATCCATCCATTGTTCCTTTTCTTACCATACGTCATCCATTCTTTCAATCTTTACACCCATCTGTTCTTTCAGTCTACCAATCTGTTTATTCTTTCAGTTCATTCACAACCCATTCGACCATCTTTTCTCCCATCCATCCATCCATCCATCCAATCTTTCTTTCATTCCACCCGTTGCTGCCTTCCATCCTGTCCATTCTTTCCTTCTTTTCAATCCGTCCATCCGTTCCTCCATTCTTTCCGTACGCCCATACATTTTTCTTTCAGTCCTTCCATCCATCCGTCCCTTCCCTTCCTTCTTTCTGTCGCTCCCATCCATTATTTCAGTCCGTTCCTCTGTTCAATCCTTAACCCATCCATTTTTCTTTCAGTCCTTCAATCCATCCATTTGTTCCTTCCATCCATTCCAACCTTCCTTTTCTCCCATCCGTCTTTTCATTCCAGTACATCCTCCCGTCCTCCCTGCCCTATAAATTCACCCTGCAGGTCACTCGATGAGTGTACTGTTACTGACTGGAGCCCATCTGTTGCTCTGCATAATGTATTTGCCCCCCAACCATTAATGGAAAACGAACACCGCAGGAGCTCCACTTCAGCACGGCAGCACTTCTGACATTCTGGTGTCATGTCGCGCTTCTCCACCAAACACCAAAAGTAGGACCGGTTATTCTGGAGGTTATTAGGTGGAGCCTTACAACAGTAATGGTCTAGAGTAATACATAAGGAAGCGATTTGAGACGCAACGTTACTTGGTTTAGTCAGTTGTGGGCATGGCGTCACACGGTGCTTATACTGCATCCGGTATGTACGTCGGTATGGCAACACGCACGAACACTTCGCGGTAATTTCTGAGGATGTGCACTAGCGACACGCCAAATGACTGCAGGATACGCCCGGCGGCCATCTCGCCAGTACAGGTCAGCCTTTAGAGTGAAGTCTTAATCACGAGACGGCGAACTCGTTAACGGCAGCACACGCTCGCACAACGCAAGGGTGCCAATACTTAGAGGCGCAAACGTTCGCCTAATCCCTGTGCACCCAAACACGGCTGGGGGTGCCAATACTTTACTCTAGCGAAAATACAGAGGAGATTTAGACTTTGTAAAGTGACTTTAAGTGCAAGCGGCTGTTTGATGTTTAGGCGTTTTCAGAGTTGCTGAGCTTTTGAGCTTCATGTTTGCCTGATTTATTTATTTATTTGTTCGTTTGTTTGTTTATTTGCTGCGTGATCTCAGACTTTAAGCGTATTAATTGTTTTTGGACCAAGCCAAATGGCGAGGTGAATCAAATGTACTGTATTAAGAGGGACGTTTATCCTCTTATGACGGGAAAACACAGTCCATGTGATTCACGTTCGCCGATTCCACGTTTATTTCTTAATCTATTACGTCACTGAAAAGTCTCATCTGATTTAGATTAGATTGTGTAGAGAGGAAAAAAAAATAAAATTTATATAGTTGTTTGAGATTACGTGGGAATAATAACGGATTATAATAAGCGATTGTTCTGGTGTATTCCAGCGCTCATTCGTCTCCTCGCATTCCGGCGCTCCACGTGAAGGCGTTTAATTCGGAGCGGTGGACCGGTGCAGGGGTTAGATTATGGAAAGATAATCCCAAGCTCATGCACCTGTTTCAGATTACACTCACACACACACACACCCCCCTCAGCGTTTTTCTGACTGTCTGGCCCTGAGTTTTATTCTGCAAATAAACCGCTGATGTCTCGCTCATAAGCGTTTGGGGAATATTTATTTCCTAACGCGAAAGTGGGCAAGACGTCGGGAACGGCTTTATTTCTCTATATAACGTTTTTTTTTCAGACGTTTGGTCACTTGAGTGTGTTTTTGCTTTGGACACAGACACTCCATTTTACGTATTTATTCTACATTGTTCCTGTGTTGTTCTCTCTCTCTCTCTCTCTCTCTCTCTCTCTCTCGTTCCTGGACTGGCTTCTAACATTTTCCACTCGTTAAAGCCGCTCATGTTTATATTAAACACCTTCATGCCTCGTCTCAGACGCTTTCAAGCTCAGCTGCCAAATATTGGCTCTTATATCGGGGGCAGAGGTCACGGGTATTTCTGTCCAACGCAAGTACAACGCTCATCACCTGCATGGTGTGTGTGTGTGTGTGTGTGTGTGTGTGTGTATGATATATATAAAATATAAAACATCAGGACGCTTTAGTATGCGTTAGAAGGAAGAGTAGATTTAGATTTAATAATAAAAAATTTGGACCAAATGATACTTTGGCCTAAAATAATAAATGAATAAAAGTCTTTGCGCACCCAAAGGTCATATCGTCACCCTTAAATGACAATTTCCTCCATTTTCTGACTCCAAAGCTCTTCATAACTTGGATAAAAATGCCAGATTAATGCTGAATAACACTACTGACGCTAGGGAAGTCGGTGAAATGGAAAAAGGTGTCGAAATTTAGATTTTGTTCTAATAACCATGACGATTAAAGACATGATATTGTAAATATTCTACACAATGCAGGTGGGAGAGTTTTATCGCATTATATTATTTTATCTGTATTTGTTTTTATTTATTTTTATTTTGTTATTTTCAAGTCTGTTTTGTTTTGTTTTTAATCATTTTTTTTTATTATTTCTTTTAAATAGTAATAAATACAGTATTTAGAAATTGCTCTTGTTGACTTTTTCGTAGTACGTTAACTTTTTTCTTTCTTTCTTTCCTTCCCCCTTTTTTTAATTTTTTTTTTTTCCTCCACATTTCCAGCTTTGCGTCCCCCCCCAGTGGCCCCACCTTCGGCAGTCTGGCGACTCAGAACAGCACGCCGACTTTCGGTAATCTGGCTCAGCAGGGCCCGGGATTCGGAGGTCAGACCGGCGGGTTCTCAGGCTTCGGTTCTTCCGGAGGTGAGTTCGCACCAACACGCCACCTGTTTCACACCCAGCAGTCATTCTAACGTCGACGGATTTAACCCCGACCTGCCGGCCGAACGTTTACACATTTAGCATGCAACACGAGTCTGAGAGATGTTCTCTCGGCCTCTATTAAACGCCTCTTTCCCAGTCACGGAGCCGTTATCGTTCTTCCTTCTCTCACTTTGAGAGCCTGCGCTTCTTTTCAAGCAGCGGTACAGACATTAATGCTAATGCAGACGATTTTATAGATTCATTTGTCTGAGCCTCAACATTTGACGCCTCCCTGTTGTTCATTATTATAATGGGGGGAATGAAGCGGAAAGCCGTGCCAGAGGAACGGCCCGATCGCTCAGATAAAAGCTCATCAACCCTCAATGTTTTTCTCCATAAGTTTGAAATAAATATCACGAGAAGAAGCTCTCTGTCCCTCATGCCGCGGTTTGTGTCGTTTGGCTATGAGAGAGTTGTAAGCTTCCTTATTAACCAACATTCCTCCAAGCTGTAAATCTTCCAGACTAAATCGCCAGGATGAAGTGGCCCGTTTATAGATAAAAATATAAAGGATAGAAGCTGTATATACAAATCTCTGACCCTCGCATTAGTGTTCTAGACAGCAGTTTGCTTATTAGTGCACTGGGTTGGGTTTCATTAAGCTCAGTGCACATCAATCCAACCTTCACCAACAAACACCAACATTTTCCATCAAGACGCCATCAAACGCCAACACTGACCACCAGCAACCAACAGGGAGCATTCTTTTCATTTAAAACACCAACATTCTCCATCAAAACACTAGGATGCCATCATCATCATCATCATCATCAAGGAGCGATAAAACACCATCCAACACTAACATTCGTCATGAAACGTCAACAAAACACCAACATTCACCATTCAAGGCCAACAAACACAACACTAACCTCCAAAACACTATCCAACACTTTCCATCCAAAACGTTTTCTCTACCAAAACAGCTTTAAACACCAACACTTATCAGTAAAACGCCACAGAATGACCGTGTTGACCACCGAAGCACTGACCAACAACAACCAACAAAAAACAGTTTTCATTAGACACCATTTTTTTTTAAAATGGCAATTAAAAAAAAAAAAATTCACCTTAAAAGATCATTAGATACCAGTATTCACTCTTGACCGCCTGTAAACACCAACATTTGAACGTTTAAAGATTTTTTTCATTATTATTTCATCCGTCAAACACCAGAATTCATCACGAAACACCAGCGTTATCCATCACAACACTATCAGGTATCAACATTCTCGATCAGAAAAACCGTCGGTGGCCAGTATTCTCCATCACAACACCATCAAACTGCAACATTGACCAGTATTGACCAATAATGATGCCCCCCCCCATTAAAGCACTAACGAACACCATGATTTACCATAAAACACCATGAAACATGACCGTCGTCTCCAGTAACACCATCAGACTCCAGTCTTCTCTATCGAAGGCTGACAAATGGCACATTTTCCATCAGAACACGAAGAACCACCCGTGAGTGACGTTTTTCATTAATGCCCCATCAAACACCAACATTGTCCATCAAAACCCCTTCAGACCCTGATATCCACGATTGAAGGCCAGCAAAAATCCGTGTTCTCCATCCAAACGCCGTCGTTCTCAGTCACGACTCCAACCAACACCGGCGGCTTTCATTAAAAGTCCATCGACACGCCAACGAAGCCCATCACTCACTCTGTCATAATGACACCGTGTGGCACCAACATATCCGTTCTTTCTAAACACCACTCCATGCGGTTGCTCACCGTTGGAGTCCGACAAACACCAGAATTCTCCATCAGGACGTCGTCAAAAACTCAAACGGAACACCGAGCCTAATGTCCCCGTGGCTTCTGTGAAAGAAGAGACGTGGCCGACGAGACCGGGAGAACATCGTAGAAACTTTACAGTAATTACACGCTGCTACAACACGAGCTTTTCCGACAAACCCTGCCGCTCGCTCGAGCTTTAGCGTGTGATGTCGAGGCAGAGTGAATGTGGGACACGTCGGTAATTTAACCGTGTACACTGTAATTAATTACCGTGTCACCGCTCACTGGTGGGACAGGAGGGTTTTTCGGGGTTTGTTTCTTCTTTTTTTTTTCTTTTTTTTTTTTTAAATCAGCTTTTGTTTTGTTGAATACACAAGTGTGTGTGTGTGTGTGTGCACGCTTACTCGTTTTGCACGTGATGTCAAGTTAAAATGTATTGCTTATTTGTTGTGTTTTTTTCTCCTTTTTGTTTTTTAAAGGTTTCGGGGGCTTCGGGAATACGAATACCAATCAGTAAGTCAGCATTCCAGTCAACACTGATGATATATTCGTATCGGACACGCGGTTTTGCTCAGAGTGATGAAACGTACTTTTAAATGCAAAGAGAAAATTAAAAAAGAAATCTACCAAAAGAATGCCACGCGTATTTTTTTTTTCTCCCCCCCCCCCCCCCCCCCCCCCTGTCCTTTTCAGCCGTCTTTGGGCTTTGTGCTAATTTATAGCATTTACTTGTGGCTAGATTCCTCGGGGATTCTCATGTGTCGACTCTTGATGTCTTTAGAGTCATAGAGTAATGCATGCGTGGAGAAGCGAAAATTTATATTTCTTTTGTTTTGTTAATTTTATTTTGTTCTAGGTCGTCTTCTCAGACGTTTGCCGGTTGGAGAAGCTAGTTGCCGGAAACTCTGCTGTTCTCACACTCTCCAATCAGATTAGCGTTTTTGGAAACTGGGATCTCTGCGCACGTTAAAGCTAAATAAAAATACTCTGAGGTCAAACTGACTTCCGTAGTTTCACGGCCTGAAATCTCGGTCGCGTTTTAAAACCCGGCGCTGACCAATCCTTTAACAAAGCCCAGCTACGTTTTTTTTCATCTACACACCTTCAAACACCAACAGTCTCCAGTAAAACTATATCAAACGCCAACGTTTACAGTTAAAATGGCCGACAGACACCTGCGTCGTCCTTCAAAATACCACCACAAACCATAATTCTTTCTGAAAGCTACAACATTCTTCGTTAAAATCGCTTCAAGCCCCAACGTTCTCCACTGAAGGCCATCGATACACCAACGATGCCAATGAAAATACAATACAGTTTACGAAAAAGACCTACTCGCACTGACGTTTTTCATTAAAGCACCTTCAAATACCGACATTCTCCATTAAAACATAACGACACGCCAACGTTCTCCCTGAAGATGTCACCAGAGATCAACATTCTTTATAGAAAGACTCAGTAACACCAGCGCTTTCATTAAAACACCAACAATCGCCATGGAAATACCACCAAAAACCAACATTCTTATAAAAGGCATATTAACACCGACTTTCTCCATTAAACCAACATCAGACACCAACAACGGCCGTGAAAATACTACGAAACGGCAACATTCGGTGTGAAAGTTCAGGAAACACCAACGCCCCCAATGAAAATATCACCAAAATCATTACAAACGGCGTACTAGCAGCAGCGTTTTCATTTAAAAAGCCTTTAAGCACCAGCATTCTCCAGGAAAATGACACGATAAAACTAAGATTCTTTAAAAAACGGCCAACACCGACATTTTCCTCTAAAACACCCACTAAAACACCCTCGATCACCAAAAACAAGCATGAAAACCTCATGAGAAACCAATGTTCTTCATTAGAACACTATAATACCCCGACATGTACCGTCAAGCAGCAACATTCTCCATCAAAACACCTTCTACATGGTCTACACCTTCTCCACCTCTATACACCTCCTCCTCTATACACCTTCTCCATCTTTATACACCTTCTCCACCTCTATACACCTCCACCTCTATACACCTCCTCCTCTATACACCTTCTCCACCTCTGTACCCCTTCTATACCTTCTCCACCTCTGTATACCTTCTCCACCTCTATACACCTTCTACACCTCTATACACCTTCTCCATCTTTATACACCTTCTACACCTCTGTACCCCTTCTACACCTCTGTACCCCTTCTCCACCTCTGTACCCCTTCTACACCTCTGTACACCTTCTCCTCTATACACCTTCTACACCTCTGTACCCCTTCTACACCTCTGTACCCCTTCTCCTCTATACACCTTCTCCATCTTTATACACCTTCTACACCTCTATATACCTTCTACAGTTTTCTATGAAAATGCCACCAATAAAAAAAAAACCCTTCTTTATAAAAAGCCAGCTATCACCACCGTTTTCCCTTCAAACACCACCGCTGTCCAGCAGAACGCCGTCATTCACACGCCTGTGCTTTATGGTCAGATGTTCACTTCTGTACTGTAAGTCAGTGTGTGGATTATACAGGGTTTCCAGAGAATTAGGCTTAAAGGGTAAACACACTGATTCTGACTGAGGCGTCAGACGTTTCTCGCTTCCTCACGGGGGTTTTTTTTTTTTTTTTTTTCCCATGAAGCTTTGTGAGAATGTGTAGGATATTATTTTTTTTAATACCTTGCATGAGTTCTGAATAAATTGTGAATTTAATTTAAAGGGGAAAGTCCGTCCTGCGACACGTTGATATGACCAGCTTCAAATAAAATATAATGAAAGAGATGTGCTGTTTCTTATGTGTTTTTTTTTTTTTTTTTTTTTAAAAAACAAAAAAAAACAAGCTAATAAATCTCATTATCCGTACCTAGGGTTTTTTTTTTTTTTTTTAAAGTAATATGAAAATAACCGAATCGTATTTAGCTCTGTATTGTTAGGCAAAGTTTAGACGAGGAGAACCCACTGAATAGATCATGATCTACAGAGAGAAAATCACCGGCTCTCATCAAGAAATTATTATTTTTAATATATAAATACAGTAATGCTTTAGTCCGAGGAGTCTGTGATCATCATCCAGACGCCGGAGTTGAGGGTCTGTAATGGAGCACGTCACTCTCACTCACTCCATATCTTCCTCTTGTTAGGAATAGCGAGCTACAGCAGGAGCCTCCATGTTCAGGGCACATCCCGTGGCTCAGACACTTCACACATCTAAACCCCCCGCCCCCCCGTTATATGCTTCAGAAGTTTGTTTATTTACTTGTTCGTTTTTTCGGACCGGGGCAGTGTTTCGATCCTGATTAATTCTAGCGAGTGTGAAAATGGTAGTGATGGCTTCCTAATTAGTGTGTGAGTGTGGAGTTAATGGGCTGTAAAGGCAAAATGAAAAAAAATAAGAACCAGGGTGATCTTATTTTCAGAGCTGTGGAGCGCTCTGCAGTATTTGGTAATTATTGTCTGCGAGTGGTCCTCAGCAGGGCAGTAAAAATCAGCAGCCTGAACACGACGAGCACGCTAACGACGCCAACTTCCTACAAATTACAAAGTCGTTCTGTTCTCCTGCCTCCTACCAGCTATTACTCTCGGAAGCTGATGTTTGTTTTCGGCTCAAACTCCGGCAGACTTACATTTATTAGGATAATGGTGTTTATGATGATTGTGTTTCAGAAATGAATGCCCTTTTGGCTCTAAGCTGTTCTTACTGAGCAGCGTTTTAACTACACGACTCTTCACCACGTGGCTTCACAGTTAAAATGTTCATCACAATTAAGTGGGAGGTTGACCGGTAGTATAAAAATAATAGTACTCGAGTATTTAAAAGTAAAAGTCCTGGTAAGACCCACCATCAGAAAACCAGCTTCTTTAACACGGACTTTCACCAACAAATGCCGAGGAAACAGCTGTTTTTCACGAAAACACCTTCAAACACCGACGTTCTCCATTAACACCGTCACCATCTTTAAAGACACCAATAAACACCGGCCTTCTCCGTTAGATCACCTTCATACACCAATATTCTCCACTGAGACCATCGTACACCAATAACGCCAATGGGAAAAAGAAAGAAAAAAAATCAATGTTCTTCACAAAAGACCTACTAACACTAGCTTTCTTCATTAAAACACTTTCAAACACCCGAATTCTCCATGAAAGCCAAATGAAACGCCAACAATGGCCATGAAAATGCCACTAATAAGCAAGATTCTTTCTAAAAGGCCTATAAATACCAACGTTCTTCATTAAAACGCCTTCACACCCCAACATTCTCAATGAAAATACCACCAAAAAATAAGTCTTTATAGAAATGCTTACTAAGGCCAACTTTCTCCATTAAAGCAACATCAAACACCGACCATGGCCATGAAAATACTGCTTAAAAAACAGCTATATTCATGATATCCGTATTATCCTCATATTCCACCAGCCCCGGTTTGAAGTTTACATTGATGCTGACACCAAGTGTATCTTCTGCCTCGTACTGACGCCACGCCTTAATCTCAAATTCACCTCTCTGTGGTGTTGAGTACCATCGATTGTGGGATGTAGCCAAGGCTAAACGAGCGACGACAGGCCGAAGAGGCTGACGCTGATAAAATGAAAAGGCGACCCATTTAAAATCCCTCCGAGGGATCCGGGACAGGGTTGCCAGATCTCCTCCCAACTGCATCACCCTCACAAACGCACCTGAAACTAGTCCGAAATAGGTCAGGCAGTGGAAATTCTCTGCACTTACACTTTGCCTTTGTTTGCCACAGCTTCTATTTGCAATCCAAAAAAAAATCATTCGAATTAATTCAGATTATTTAATTCTATTCTAATAACAGCTCCATTTCTTCTTTAGATTTTGTGTTAAATGAAATTCACTCCTGTAGTGTAATTGGTTAAACTGTATATAATTTGTATTGTCGGATGTGTAGAAAAGGCAGTCGGCGTTCCTCTAGGCTCCGTTTTAGGACCTTTTTTATTTATTTATTTATTTATTTATTTTAATTTTTTTTAAAATACTTCACCTGATTAAAAAAAAAAGTGTTGGTTATAAAATCCCTTCTCTTCATTACAGTATTCTTTAATTATATTATAAGCTTTGTCTCTGACCCCCTTTTTTTTTTCTTTTTTTTTCACATATATATTTATTAAACAAATGCAAATTATTTTCCAATTATTTCCATAAATGTGTGTTGTGTCGAAATATTCCGAAGTCAAGTAATCCAAACTGCTCCAGTTAAACTATCATGGGCTACGTCCCGAACCACATATCACTGTACCCAAGCACATTGTAGACTAGCAGAATTAGCATGGTTGCTGAGCCATATATCAGAGCATTATGGGCTTTTTGGGCTGTAGCTATAGAAGCCCTGGATCAAAAAGCCCTACTGTAATATTAGCATGTGCCGATGTTAGCAGTAAGAGATCCGTCGTGTTTGCTAGGCATTACAGATTGAGACAGGTGTGCGCTAGCGGCTAATGGCTTTCTGTAAATTTAGCTCTGCGCTTGGGAATGCTAGCCGTGTGCGATTATCCGAGCAGGTCATGGCTAACTTTAGCTATAATAACAGTACCACATGAATACAGTAACATATATTGGAGTTTTTCTGGTTATTATTCGCCGTCAGGTCGACTTGAGGAGCTTTGAGGGAGGTTGATTTTGTGACTATGATGTGTGCTATATATAAATTATCATTTTGATTTTGTTAGGAGTTTACACTTTTAGTTTTGAACCCCGCGATTGTTCTTCTAAAATTGTACTTTTTTCCCCGGGTTCAAACAATCGGTATACGAATGATTCTCTAAAAGCAGACTGTCCAGGCTGTAAAGAATAATAAAACGAGCGCTTCTGCTTCCGCTGGGTTTCTTTGCCTTGGCTTTTCTCTGTAGTACTTTTCCTTGCGTTATCGTTTCGGAGGCCGTTCTTCCGAGAAACCACCTCAGCTTTTATTTATGTATTTATTTTTTTAAATAAATTATTTTGAACATTCTTCACCCCGTGCACTTGCGTGATCTGAGTAGACCACAAATGTACTCACTTCCTTTTCATTTTATTTCACTTCCTCCTTTCCACCCATGCATCAGCTCGTTTAAGCTTTTTTTTATTTCTGTGCTTTTTATTTCCTGCTGTCCCCTTCACTTTCGATGTCGAGTCTGATAAAGCGTGTAACGCTGACATAGCGGAAGTTCTTGAACAAGCTGGAATGTAATTATACATGGTTCAGTTGTTTCCGCATGTCATTCTTATACATGATTCCTTTATTTCCAAATGTGATTCTTGCACATGACTCAGTTATTTCCACATGATTCTTATACATGATTCTTTTATTTCCACATGACTCTTATACATGATTCGTTTATTTCCACATGACTCTTATACATGATTCGTTTATTTCCACATGACTCTTATACATGATTTGTTTAGTTCCGTATGTGATTCTTGCACGATTCGTTTATTTCCAAATGTGACTCTTATACATGATTTGCTTATTTCCAAATGTGACTCTTATACATGATTTGCTTATTTCCATGTGTGACTCTTATACATGATTCGTTTATTTCCAAATGTGATTCTTACACATGATTCCGTTATTTCCACGAGTCTTATACATGATTCGTTTATTTCCATGTGTGAGTCTTATACATGATTCATTTATTTCCACGTGATTCTTGCACGATTCGTTTATTTCCAAATGTGAGTCTTATACATGATTCGTTTATTTCCACATGTGATTCTTATACATGATTCGTTTATTTCCACATGACTCTTATACACGATTCGTTTATTTCCAAATGTGACTCTTATACATGATTCGTTTATTTCCAAATGTGACTCTTATACATGATTCGTTTATTTCCAAATGTGATTCTTATACATGATTCGTTTATTTCCACATGACTCTTTATACATGATTTGTTTATTTCCAAATGTGATTCTTGCACGATTCATTTATTTCCAAATGTGACTCTTATACATGATTCGTTTATTTCCACGTGACTCTTATACATGATTTGTTTATTTCCACATGACTCTTATACATGATTTGTTTATTTCCAAATGTGACTAATGTGAGTCTTATACATGATTCGTTTATTTCCACATGTGATTCTTGCACGATTCGTTTATTCCTGTTATTTTTACGATTTAGTTTTTAACACGTGATTCTTGCACATGATTCAGTTTCAAATGTGATTCTTACACATGATTCAGTTATTTCCACTCGTGTGATCACGTGAAATCTTTGTGATTTTATCAAATAAACGAGATACCCGCAGAAGTTTACTGAGATTTTTGTTTTATTTTTTATTTGAGTACAAATTGTTCACATTGTGCATCGTCAGTTCGACTGATACGTCAGTAGCGCCGTCTGGTTTCAAGTATCATTGTTCGATGGCAGAGCTGCTAAACAAAAACAACAAAACAACAACAAAACTTCAGGTGTAATATAATATATGCTTTTTTTTTTAATTTAAAAACAAATCAAAGTTATCAGAATAAAGTCTGTTGTGTAAACTCACTCAGCATCACTGAATACATCTCTCTCTCTATCTCACACACACACACACGCATCACAGAGAGAAAGCACTGAAGACACGTTAGACAGGAAGTCTGTGCTGTTTAACTGTCAGAAAGGAAGTAGGCGAGATCTGGTGGTGAAAATCCTGCAATCAGCTCAGTTTCCGTTCAGACATGAAAATGAAGTGATTTATTATTAAAACTCTGTACATCCTGAATTTAATTAAATATTAAAATTAACACAACATCCTGTGGTGAAAATAAATTGGCTGGTGTGTGTCAGTCAGAGGTTTCCTTAAATTGTGTAATATGTTCGTTATACATTTCTTTATTATTATTATTATTATTATTATTATATTCAGAAATACTGAGCCAGGAAGAAAGAAATGATCTCCGAAAGCCACCTTTAACACTTTAACACTTGTAAACGAATAATATACTTATAGTATGTCTTTTTGCATGTTTTTTAAAAAATATATATTTTCCAGTGCTTTGCTGATATAAATAGTATAATATAAAATATTACACATGAGTAGCTCTGCACTTATTCCTATTTATTCACACTGCAAAAAAAAAAAAAAAAAAAAGATATACAAGTCAAAAGATGGTTAATACGGGCGAATTTATCTAATATTCCATATGATGAGATTGATAATATTCCTTATTTATGAATGAAATGTGAGATACGGCTGTTTTAGATTTATTTCGGTTTACTGTAATCTTATAAGAGATAAATATGAAATAAATAGGACTATATAATGCCGGGGGGGGGGGGGTTTGCAGCGTGTGCCTCACAGCCTCTTTGCAGAGCGGTTGGTATTCATAAATGATTAATTGTGTGTGTGTGTGTGTGTGTGTGTACTGGAGACATAAAAAAAAGACTTTACAAATAGATCCAGATCTTAGGAAGCTGTGGGATTTCTCTCATCTCTCAGAGAAGGGAAGCAAGTCTCTGTGTGACGTTATCACATCACAGAAAATGAGCACTAAATATTATATAGAAAAACATCGAGAGAGAGAGAGAGAGAGAGAGAGAGAGAGAGAGAGAGAGTTCAGTGTGATGCTCGCTCTACCATTTTTAGGTTTAGGATGTAGAACATGTTTGAGAGTCTTTCCTCTACATCACGAACACTGAACATCGCTCTTCGTTCCTCTCTGCTGGAAATAAGATGCTACCCGTCTCTCTCTCTCTCTCTCTCTCTCTCTCTCTCTCTCTCTCCTCTAGTTTCATCAGAATACGTGTGTGAGCTGCATACGGTCGGCGCCCGGTACGCTTCCTGTATCAGTGACCGAGTTGACAATTTCCTACAGCTGCACGAATCCATACACAATCCGTAAACGCTGGACGCTACGTAAGGAATAAAACACACCGAGGGCTGTGCTGCTGAAGGGAAACAATCCACCGTGATTAATATCAACAGCAGTCGTTATTTTTCAAAGCAGTTTACATCATACGTATTATCCATTAAAACACTCATCCTCTCACCAGCCCCCCCCCCCCCTCTTTTATTGATGTTAAAACACGGCTTGTCACCTTCCCGAGAAAAAGCCCAACTCGTCTGTCCTGTCTGTTACAAAGCACCGACACTGGAGACTCCTTCCTTCAATGTCTACCTCTCTCTTTTTTTTCTTTTTTTTTTCCTTTCTTTTTTTAAATGGGTTGACGCGCGGAGTACGCCGGACGCGTCGCCCGTGAGCGTACGGACGGCGTGACGATGACGTGTTACGAGGTCGTATAAACCTGCGATGGTCAGAGCTGCTGTTAGAGAAAGTTAATCGACACCTTCTGACCCATGAGAACTCAAGAACCCGGACCTTTTCGGAAAAACTTGGCATCGGCGTGAAAAGGAAATCGTTTCCGTAGAAGCGGCGTCGCATCAGACGACGAATGAATTCAGCAGGGCGTGAAGACGTTTATTCTCTTCTGCTGTCGCTCGGGCTGACCTCAAGTTTCAGAACGTAAAGAACCTGAAGGGGAGTTTCACAGTTTTGAGTTTGGTCATCGTTACAGTGACGGAAGTGGGCGTAAACATTCATCCCAACGGCGGAACTTTCCGGAGCGGAACTTTCCGGTTGTTGTTGTTGTTGTTGTTGTTGTTGCACCTGGAACCTGACCTTAATCCACCGATATTACACTGTTTCTCCACAGCATCACACGTACCTAGAAACGGATAAAAAGCATGGCGTGTCATGGTTGAATAAATAAAAATACGAACGGTTGGAACACTGCTGGGGTGGATGACGAGCGCCGGTGCGGCAGCGGCTCTGTAAACGCTGTGGTTGATTATTTTACCGTAGCGGCGCGACACCGAGGGGTTTATTACTCCCTTACTGTGCGGAAGTCGTCGTGTCCTTCGGCTTGTTTACCGGGGAGCACGTTTCTCCGTGTCAGCGCACGTGATCAGATTTTAATGAACGTATCGATCAGACGTCCGTATCGGAGACGCGGCAGAGGTTAAAATAAAAACGACTCTTGCGCGTGTGGTTTTTTTGTTGTTGTTGTTGTTTTTAAATGAAAATCGTCTCTTCCGTATCGGAGAGGTTCGTTATACGACGATCCGGCGCGTGGTGTGATCGTGTTCTCATTTTAAAGTGAGGATCTGCCGGGTCGAAGTCTCGTAAATGAACCCTACAGGACACACGGAGAACGCCGCTCGTGACGGACACGGCCGAGGCCGATTTGACGGCTGGATCGCCGCACTCGAAGGGCGTCCGGGATGTTTTGGACTGGACCGGTTCTCTAATTCGCTCTGCGGTGCTGTGATAAAGTTTCCTTTCGGTCCACAGAGGATAAATCGAGCCAAAAACCACCCGGACCGTCTCCTGGAGTCATTCCTAGCCACGACACGTGAGACGTATCCGAACGAACCCGTCGTGCTTTAGAAAGAGGTGTACGCAACACGCTGTAAAAATAAAAAATACTACTACTGATAATGATAATAATAATAATAAAAGGAAGCCAGTCCTTTCGGGAATAGCACTAATCACGAGACGTGGCTCGATGAGGCTTCACTGCGTTGCATGGTGTTTGTTTAAGGCTGAAAGTTTTTTTTTGTTCTGTTTTTTTTTTTTGCAGTAGAAAGCGATGTAAACTTAAGGCAGCATGGATTCAACGTCTTACGTCGTAGGTATAAATCTCCGAAAGCATCATCGCTCAGCGCAAGAGAACTGCGCCTATAGAGAACGCCACCCGGACACACCCGGATAAATAAATACAAACGGTATGTTCCGACGCACAACGCACTGAAAAGCTACTGTCAGACTTTTGTTCCTCGTTTAGCACAGTGATCCCGACCCGTCCTGCGACGAGACACGCTGCTCTGCTCCTCGTCCACGGCTCCTCCAGTGTGGGACTGACCTCAAGTTTCATTTTTAAAAAAATAATCAAAAACTGTAATCAGTATTTGGGAGGGATGACCACCACTGGATCTCCAGTCCTGGGCCTCCACATGAGGACTTGTGCGTCGTTGGCGTTGGGTTTGACCATGGCGTTGGGCGGGATCGGCTCGTT
Organism: Ictalurus punctatus; assembly: GCF_001660625.3. Taxonomy (NCBI): domain Eukaryota; kingdom Metazoa; phylum Chordata; class Actinopteri; order Siluriformes; family Ictaluridae; genus Ictalurus; species Ictalurus punctatus. Next base: position 18,904,291 of record NC_030443.2, read on the forward strand.
TTTGCCCAGCAGTCGAGGCTGCTCCTGATCGACGGGTTCCAGAAGCTTGGCTCGCTTCCCCAGCGGTTTGTCCGGATCCACCTCGATGTGCAGCCGCATGCGCCAGCGCACTGTCCGCAGCACCACCGTCTCTCCCGACGCCTGGTTGATGGCAACCAGCCACGTGGTGAAGCTCTGGTCCCTCCAGATGTTGCTCAGCATCGGCACGTTGCTCTCGCTCACCGGCACGCCCCACGTCACGCTCGGGTAGAAGTTGTCGTTCATGCTGACGGTGAACTTGGTGTCTTTCTTGGTAGGACCCACGAGGGTGCAGGTCTCCGTGGTGTTGCCGTACCAGGGATAGTTCACGCCGTCCGAGTCGCTGATGGCTTGGATTTTACCGTCGCGGAGATCCGGAAGCTCCCAGCTCGACCTACGGGACAGAGAAACGCTCGTGAGAAGTTTCCGGAGGAAGACAAGACGCGTTCTCAAGACGCCTGAGCTTGCAAAAACGACTCGGCTCGAGGATCTATCTAAAGTCATGGCAGCTTATCCAGAATATGGAGCGATGCGATTAAACCGCTGTCTAGGAAACTCTGTTCCCGAAACTGATCTGAAAATCACAGCATCCACTCCACAGACCCTGAGGTTCACCGAGTCACGCTGGTCACTGAAGGAAGAGGCGGAGCAGAAGTCCCCCGAGGCAACAGACGCGTCTTTATATTTAGCTACTCGGGGTCGAGTTAAAGACGGAATAATGGCCGTGCTGAATATTTTTGACTGGAGGTGAAAGGGGAGAGAGGTCTGTGCGTCCCTGAAAGAACTCTGTAGCTAATTTAAACACAGCTTGTATCTGTCCTAAGCTCCCGTGATCATCTGGCTGGGTTTGTAAAGCGCCGCAACAATTGCGAGTATTGTCACGCGGCGCAATAATACCACTGAGGCCTCGGCCGTTCCGGACGAACTTCTCGGATAAACCGGATTCAGGGTTGAAAAATAGAACAGGACTAAACCCGACGACGTGGGGACTGATACGCTAAAGTGCTACACGCTCGTCACAGTGTCGTCACGGAGAACAAATCGCGACATTCTCACGTGTAACCCTGAGGTGTGTGTGTGGGTTTTCTTTCGAGCCTGGAAATGATCCAGAGAATCAATCCCTGGTCCTGTTGGAAAACGGTGGTCTTGGGTTCGCGTCCACCGGACAGCGGCGTTGGCTCGGAGTAACGTGATTGGTCCGACTTTTCACTTTACTTCCTGTTTCGTGGTTCGTAATGCCGAGGTTAAGGTTCTTACAGTCGCTAGCGGAGACGGAAACGCCGTTGTTTGGCACGCGGACCAGGCATTTACGTGACCGGAGCGCTGTGATCACCTCGCCTGTGTGGGGTGCGAGAGCTTTCACTGGAAGCGTCGCGTGAAAATGTCGGCCTGCGCGGCTGAAACGTTTCCCGCGGTGTGCGGATGCTCCTGCACGATAGCGCCACGCGGGAAAAAACGGAATTACGTTTATCGCGCGGTCGAGCTACAATTCGGAAGAAATTCGATTATAAGCCCCGCCCTCGAACCAGCCCATAATCGGACGTGGGCGTGGCCTCGTTGTGCAAAGAAAACCCGTACATTAAGACGTATTTTTACTGTATAGTGAGGTGTTCTTAGATTCCCGGACGAGTCCTACTTAGAAACCTCTTTAACAGAGCCCTACATAAAACTTTTAAGCGTCCCCGCAGTGGGACTTTTTTTTTTTGAAGAGTCCAGATTGATATTCGAGTGGCTTTTACGGACCGCAGCAAGACGGTGACCTTTCTGGCAGAACCGTGTGGATCAGCAGAACGGCGCTGACAAAAAAAACCACATCTGTGCATGAGATGCATTTATCTCACACTGGGTTTGGATGTAGATGAAGGTGTGTGTGTGTGTGTGTGTGCGCGTGCGTGTGTGTGTGTGTGTGTATGCAACGTTATTTTTAAAAAAGAGGTTAATTTAAAAATGTCCGCCCATCTGATACTTATTCCGTCCCTTTATAAATAGAGTCACATACACCAACACCTGCCTTCTATACTCAATGACCAGTTTAACAAAACCATCTACTCTACTTACTTATTGTAGCCCAGCTGTTGCAGTGTACAAAAGTATTGGCACCCCTTATGCCCTATCCATCAGTCCAAAAATGGCAGCACTGAGCAGGTGTTATTTGGGTTTGAGGTTAATTCCAATACACTGACACCATTTTGTGTGTGTGTGTGTGTGTGTGTGTGGGTGGGTTTAAACGCTCACTGCACTTTAGTACACACCACTCCAGTAGCCTCGACCTAAATTAAACTAAACTAAACACTGCCTTCCTGAGTTCCAAAGTCAAACCATAATTCTGTCATGTTTCTGTACAAACTGGCACAACATTAATAAAAAAAAAAAAATACGCCTTTATTTCTAGACGCCATTTTGGCTCGGTAGCTTCGCTGATTCGTGATAGCGTCTCCTGCGACTGATCTTTCCGGAATGTAACAAACCCAAAAAGTCAAAGAAAATCTACTCAAATCATACGATACGAGATGGCGCTTGTTATTGTCGACTACAAACATCAGTTCCCCGAATAGAGTTACGTTCTGAGAATTGTTATTGTATTCTTTGAAGGGGGAAAAAAAAGAGAAAGAAATGCTTAATAATTATTTTGTTGTTTGTGGTCAAGCCCCCAGCCACGTCCGGTTCAGTTCTGAATACGTGGCGTGTCGAACAGACAGAGATACAGACACATTCACACGCACGTCACTTCCCAGTGATGCGTACACGGCAACAGATGAACTACTGTCAGTAATTCTACACCTACAAAGCCACCTAAATGCTAGCTAACTAAAGCGTTTTGTTTTATGAATGCGGGTAAAAAGAAAAGAAGAAAAAAAAGACTTCCTGTCTGAGGTCGGCGAGATGCTGTCGCACGCACTAAGTGCTCCTTTATTGAATTACTGAGAAGCGAAACCGCCGTGCTGTAGATCAGGGGAAGTATCACTTTCTCCCGTGCCGCTCGCTTTACGTTTAATGGAAGATCTGATGCTGGAAGAGCGAGCGATCGATCGCGGCGTGCACGAGGGGGGACGCGTTCTAACGCCGAGCTGTTAATTAGCAGGTCGCAGAAGGGCTGAGTTTGACCTTTACAGCTGTGAAAAGGAAAACAAACCTGCTAGCTTTTTTAATCTCACACACACACACACACACGCTAGTGTGTACGGTACAGGATGTATGACGAGCTACGCACGCTCACACACACGACGACGGCACGCCGTCGATCTTCGACAGAAACGCAAGGAAACGCAGATTTCATTTCGAGCGAATCTGTTCCATCGTATTCAGCACAGCTTTTGGTCAGCAGAAACACTGATGTTTCATATTAACGTCACTTCCTGGTTTTAATCGTGTAAAAACACTGCAGTTAGGGCTCTTGAGTGCTGCAATAAATAAATCGTTGGGCCTGATCTTCAGGAGATTAGGGAGCGAGATCGAATCCTGACGTTGCCATAGCTATAATTAGCCAGAAGTCCCAGCAGCGACACTAGCCAATCGCTCGTGTATGCGGAAGAGGGTTGATAGCGATTTCCTGTGCGTGTTGTCATGCTGCTGTGCTCTAATCACATATGGTAACTAATCACAGCTAATCACATATAGAAGCTAATCACATATAGTAGCTAATCACAGCTAATCACATATAGTAGCTAATCACAGCTAATCAATATAGAAGCTAATCACAGCTAATCACATATAGTAGCTAATCACAGCTAATCACATATAGAAGCTAATCACAGCTAATCACAGCTAATCACATATAGTAGCTAATCACAGCTAATCAATATAGAAGCTAATCACAGCTAATCACATATAGTAGCTAATCACAGCTAATCACATATAGAAGCTAATCACATATAGTAGCTAATCACAGCTAATCACATATAGTAGCTAATCACAGCTAATCAATATAGAAGCTAATCACAGCTAATCACATATAGTAGCTAATCACAGCTAATCACATATAGAAGCTAATCACATATAGTAGCTAATCACAGCTAATCACATATAGTAGCTAATCACAGCTAATCACATATAGTAGCTAATCATATATAGTAGCTAATCACAGCTAATCACATATAGTAGCTGATCACTTACAGTAGCTAATCACATATAGTAGCTAATCACATATAGTAGCTAATCACAGCTAATCACATATAGTAGCTGATCACTTACAGTAGCTAATCACAGCTAATCACATATAGTAGCTAATCACATATAGTAGCTAATCACAGCTAATCACATATAGTAGCTGATCACTTACAGTAGCTAATCACATATAGTAGCTAATCACAGCTAATCACATATAGTAGCTAATCACAGCTAATCACATATAGTAGCTAATCACAGCTAATCACATATAGTAGCTAATCACAGCTAATCACATATAGTAGCTAATCACAGCTAATCACATATAGTAGCTAATCACAGCTAATCACATATAGTAGCTAATCACAGCTAATCAATATAGAAGCTAATCACAGCTAATCACATATAGTAGCTGATCACTTACAGTAGCTAATCACATATAGTAGCTAATCACAGCTAATCACATATAGTAGCTGATCACTTACAGTAGCTAATCACATATAGTAGCTAATCACATATAGTAGCTAATCACAGCTAATCACATATAGTAGCTAATCACAGCTAATCACATATAGTAGCTAATCACAGCTAATCGCATATAGTAGCTAATCACATATAGTAGCTAATCACAGCTAATCACATATAGTAGCTGATCACTTACAGTAGCTAATCACATATAGTAGCTAATCACATATAGTAGCTAATCACAGCTAATCACATATAGTAGCTGATCACTTACAGTAGCTAATCACATATAGTAGCTAATCACAGCTAATCACATATAGTAGATAATCACAGCTAATCACATATAGTAGCTGATCACTTACAGTAGCTAATCACATATAGTAGCTAATCACAGCTAATCACATATAGTAGCTAATCACAGCTAATCACATATAGTAGATAATCACAGCTAATCACATATAGTAGCTAATCACAGCTAATCACATATAGTAGCTGATCACAGCTAATCACATATAGTAGCTAATCACTTATAGTAGCTGATCACATAGAAGCTAATCACATATAGTAACTAATCACATATAGTAGCTAATCACTTATAGTAGCTGATCACATAGAAGCTAATCACATATAGTAGCTGATCACAGCTAATCACGTATAGTAGCTGATCACATAGAAGCTAATCACATATAGTAACTAATCACGTATAGTAGCTGATCACAGCTAATCACAGATATTCGGTATAACAGCACGATTCGCTGCAGTTATTCTCTTAAAAGCAGCTACTGTTACCACCCCAAAGTTGATTATTTTCCCATGACAGCACGTCCTTGTGCGTCTCATTCTTCTTACACCACAGCAATACGCTAACGATTACAACTTTTTCATTTATGTCGGAAAACTTCAAACTTACAGCTTTTACCTCTGGCGGTTACAAAGCTCTGACACTGGAGACTCCTTCCAGAGATACTAAATAAACATCTCCTTTCAGGAATCGTCCCCGTATCAACACACGACCGCACGCGTTTTGTTTCTTTACTCCGTTTATACGAAGGGTCTACTGTTCCAGAAAATTCATCAACACCTTCTGACCAATCAGAACCCAGTACCTCGTGTGAAACTGATAGAGAAGGTGTGAGGAGATAGCGTCAGCTCCGGGGAGTTTCAGAGATTAAAAAGAATATAATAAAAGGACTGTGAAGTGTGTTGACACTGCTAATGAAATGCTGTTTTGTTTTTTTGTTTTTTTAAATAGTCCAACGCTCGAAATGTCGATTTAGTGAAACTTTACTCACGATTTTATTTTCCAAGAATTAAAAAGCTCTGCTCAATTACAAACTTTATTTAAACACCGTTGCTGCCCGCCGAGTCTCTCGCTGCCTGAAGACATCTTATGACACACTAAAGGCTTTTTTTTCCCCCCAGAAAATAGGTCGTGGTGTGGTTTCTACAACAGGAAGTAGGCCATGAAAGAAGAATGAAGAAACCGTTACAGGATCTGGGCTACATAATGTCACCAAACGTCTCAGCCGCAAGTCTTCTATTAAGACCACCAACGGCTTCTGAATTCGACAAGAGTAAAGCGGTTAACACGATCATCTTAAACCATGCTACCGCACCGTGTGCGATTACGTCTCTAGAACCTCAGAGAACCTTGGAGTTGTTTGCTTCACGCCGTCTGTGGAGGTGCACGACGACGTTGATGAGCCACTTCCGCAGGTTTAACTATTCTGTAACTGACAGCAGTGCACCTTTATTATTTATTATCAATGAGCTCGATCCGTTTCTATAGTAACGGACTTTTAAAAGTCATCGATAGGTCACAGAGATGGGGTTTTTTTTTTTTTTTTTTTGGTGGACACATTTCTGGAAGGAGTCTCCAGTGTTAGCACTTTAAGTTTAAGTTTTGCGACGTTTTCAGGACGGCGGCGTTTACGTTTTTTACGGTTTCTCGGTAACGCGTGTGACAACCCGAGGTTTTTTTTTTCTGTCTTACTAACTCCTGAAGAGAGAAAGATAGAGAGGCCGGCGAAGGAGCGAACGTTTAGAGGTGCTATCACGTACGTGAGAAGAGGAACATGTTTCGTGGACGTTCCGTAACACTACACGTGTCGTATTTTAATACGGAAAGATTGTACTCATGGGCAAGTTGCTGTGGTGTCGGAGGAATAAAACACGTTTGGGTCGTGCCGTTATAGGAAAGTAATCAACTTCTAGCTTGTAACAGTGACTCCGGGTTCGCCGACGTCTTCCCGGATGATCCGGATAAAATCTGTATAAAGTTGTTGTTTTGTTTTTTTCCTCAAAATCTTAAAATCCGTAAATTGAGACGAGTAACACCGGCTGTTCAATCAGGAGAAAAGTCGAGAGGTACAACAACAATAGAAACCATTACAAATACCATTACAAACGATCAGCTAACCATTAAAACCATTACCATTATTGGTCCTTAATGGTATCCACTAAAAATAACATGCCACCAATAGAAGGCAGCAGATTACCAGTAGAGACGTACAGAGATCAGTACAGTTTCCATTCAAACCAATCCAATTCCCATTATAACCATTACAAAGTGTGTGATGGGTTCTATAATGGTTAGCACGTTTGCCTCACTCGCACCTCCAGGGTCGGGGGTTCGATTCCCACCTCTGCCCTGTGTGCGCAGGGTTTACGTGTTCTCCCCGTGCTGCGGGGGTTTCCTCCGGGTTCTCCGGTTTCCTCGCTCAGTCCAAAGACATGCGCTGTATGCTGATTGGTGTTTCCAAATTGTCCACAGTGTGTGAATGGGTGTATGTGTGTGTGTGTGTGTGTGTGTGTGTGTATATGCGATTGTGCACTGCAATGGGTTGGCACCCCATCCAGGGTGTCCCCCGCCTCGTGCCCCGAGTCCCCTGGTAGATTCTCCAGGCTCCGCACGACCCTGCGTATGCTAAGCGAAACAGAAAGTGAATGGATGGACGGTTTCTAGTCTGCGTCTCTGGAAGCTGATGTTCTGCAATGGCTGAGCTGCATTATTGGAAGATTTAGTGACGGTTATGCTTCCCCCCACCCCCGTTTTCGGCTCTCTGCGAGCTTTACCTTTTATGGAGTTTAGTGGGTGTAGCTAACCATAAAGTCGACGTTCTTTGATACGACTGATTCATGTTTATCAGGTTGGGGGTTTTTTTTTTTGGGTTTTTTTGCAAACGTCGCAAAAAAGTTTAAAGTTCGGTGAAAAGACGTAACTTTTACTCATAACTTTACTGAATAAAATAATAAATGAGGCCCAGCGGATACAAACAAACGTGGCGTCTGATGATGAAGCACGTGCCTTTAAAACTCAGGCATATGTCTGCTCTTATCTTGGGAGCACAAACTCAACAACACCTCTTTTATCTAAAAAAAAACCACATGACGCAGCGACGATAACAATAATGCGTGTTAATTATTGCAATATGTTGCACAGTCAAATATCAGGACACGCCTAGCTCAGTTTGCTGACCATTTCGGATGTGTGTGTGTGTGTGTGTGTGTCTGTGTGTGTGTGTGTGTGTGAAGTCGCTCAGTTTTACCTGTAATGTCATAAAGCCCATAGCTTATAGGAATGACACAAACCCGGCCAACATGGCAACCCGGTCATGAGTCACACTTACATGCCCTCGGCTCCGTATCGGTTGTAAAACTCCATGTGGTTGCACGCCTGGATCCAGCCCACCGTCCACGTCTCCTTGGCGGACACTGGGGGCACGAGGACGCGCGCGGTGGCGCGGAAGTGCGGCGTCCGGTAGCGCAGCACCACGCTGGAGGACTCGTCGATGCTGGTGGGGTTCGGGTCGATGGAGGTGGTCACCTCGAGCACGGCGACGCTCTCGCGGAAACTCTTCGGCTTGCACCTGAGGCTCTGGATGCAGCCCATGGCGCTGAACAGCAGCAGAAGCGGCAGCGACGACGAGATCCACCACAGCAACGTCCCGGAGCGTGCACGCGACCCGAACGCATGCACCGAATATTGCATCCGTGTTGTTGTTTGTTTTTTTTTAAGCGTTAGTATCGCATCCTCGCGCAGGATATCAATCGGAAAGGGTCGTGCTCCATCTCTGTCATCTCACTGCGGCGAAGAAAACAACAGAAAAGATAGAAATCCACAGCAATATATATATATATATATATATAGGCTATATATGTCTTTTTGTTTGTTTAGATGTCAGTGTGCGCGCGTGCACTCGCGAGGACTTTCAGCGTCTTCATGCTGTCTCTCTCCTCACCCGATGACCCCTCCGGTTGCAGGTTTGCACGCGCGTGGCCTCCCTCGGCCCCACCAGAAGCGCTCGAGCGCAGATCTACAGACTACAGAAAAGCTCGTCATTTTTTTCCGCAGAGGATTTTAAACAGGAGAATAAACTCACGGTCGCGGCTTTGAAGCGTTACAGCTGCATGATGAAGCGTCATGAACATCCGCAAACCGTGAACGCGCTGGAGTTCTAGAGAAGTTTCTAAAGAGCGGTCATGAAGCGAGGCGGCGCGCGCGCTGCTGTCATGTGCCTCAGAGAAAAATAAGCATCATCATAATAATAATAATATCAATAAGATATTTTCAACATGCGCAAAAAAAAAAAAAAGTGCGTAAAAGCGAAAAGTTAATAATGCATAAAGTTTAATAAGTTATAAAGAAGCTATAAAGTAGGATTTGAGTCGCACGATCACCACGACTTACCTTTAATGATTTATCTTGAACCGAATTAATCCTAAATGCGGAATTATTTAACAAATTAAAATAAATCCGAATTTGGTGTTTCCGTTTTAATTAGCGTAAAGTCGTGCTGCCTTATTATTATTTTTTTTTTTTATCCTGTGCTTCCTGACTTGTTTTGTTTTGTGGATCTCTTCACGCCTGTAGAAAAGTGCATTTCATTGTGGGGTTTTTTTTGGTCCATTAGAATAAATAAAAAAAAATTTAAAAAGACGAATCAATTCCACATTTCAGCATCTCACAGGGGCGACTTTCCGCCTTCCTCCTCCAGGCACCATGCGGAAAATAAATGAGATAAAATATCATATAATCAAGCACGTTCCAGTTTCATCTCTCTCTCTCTCTCTCTCTCTCTCGGTGTCTTTGGTGTGAAAGTTTTGGCACCCCGTGGTACTTCCCGTGCGTTCTGGTTTCCTTTGGTGCTTCTGCGTCGTCGTCCTGCCGCGCTGCGCTTCTGGTCATTACAACACACACACACACACACACACACACAAAAAAAAAAAAAAAAAAAAAAAAGCATCTGGTCTCTTTATTTCAAGGGCTCTTGAAAAACGTCACATTTCCTCCCCTCTCCGAAGAAGAGCATTGTGGGTAATGTAGTTGCACATCACGTGGGTCGTTTTTCCTTTCTCAATGAGCACAGCACTCTCAAACTAATAACCTCCAAACTGTAAAATGAATCCATGATGATTTATTCACGTCCCTTACATAGCTAGATAGAGTGCATAGATAAAAGTTATGAGTATTTTTATTTTTCATGATAGGCTACATACTAACGCACTGTGTCAGATGTAGCGACTCAGTAGAGTTGAGTCTAAAATAGGCTGTGGTGAACGAGAGAGAGTTCGGAGTTTATCCCCGGAACACTGGGAATACACCCTGGATGTGGCGCCTGTTTGTCCCGGGACACCATGTACACACATTCACACACTCGTTTAGCTCCACCGGTTCACCTACTGGAATGGTTTTGGGAGGAAACCAGAGAACCCAGAGGAAACCCACTGGAGGAAACCGGAGAACCCAGAGGAAACCCACTGGAGAACCCAGAGGAAACCCACAAGCATGGAAACACTGCACAGACTTTAAGTGGGGACTTTGGAGCTGTGAATGTGAACTTTTTGCGCTACAGTGTGGAAGCTAGGACTAAATTATTAATTAATTAATGCTTGTATTTATTTATTTATTTTGCATGTGCTGAAAAGCTGTTTGGTTTTTAATCTCTGATTAAATTCGCTTTAACCTGAACATCAACATTTTCAACAACAGTGCTGCAGTAACCAAATCATTTCCTGGCAGTGTTACGCATTCCTGACATGGCTAAACTAATTCAAAGCTTCCTTTTCTTCTTCTTCTTGTTATTATTAGTACTATTATTAGTAGTAGTAGTTTTATCAGTGTAGTGTAGTATACTAGTAGTCATTAATGGTAAATAATTAGAATAAAGCTAATAATAACTTAACCAATAGCCTAAATACTAGGCTGCTATTGCTATAATGCTAGGTTATAGTGCAGTGCATTTCTAACACTCAGTATGCTGTAAGTAAGTAAACAAACAAACAAACAAACAAATAAACATTCTTTTAAAAAGCATCATTGTGCTATTTCGTTTTTAAAAAATGTAGAATTGTTTGATTTGTCATTTCTCTCGCGTTCGGTTGAGCCTCTTGAAGATGCCGCTGCTTGATTCCATGGAAACGGATCATTCCACTTGGAGCTGGAGACGGGGGGAGCGTGATGCGTTACAAGGATCAAACGCAAACGGAAAATAGCGAACTGTTCTAAAACTACACTCTAGAACATATTAACAACAAACAAATAAACAAACAAACAAACAGATAAATGCGTAAAGAAGTGTGCATCTGCGCTGATGGATATGGGTGTGTCCCCTACAGCATCAGTGGAAGTTGCGGTGTGACTGAACACGCGCGCGCTGTGTTACTGCTACTACTAAACACCGGTTTGTTTATTTGTTTATTTTCTTCTCGGTAAAAAAAAAACAACAACAAAAAATCAGTCGTTAACGAGCGCGAGATGCCGTGTAACCCGAGCCGGATGAGAGCGCGAGATCGCGGGGACGTGCTGGGGCGCGCGGAGTTCCTGTCCCTGCATCAGCCGCAGCGTAATGGCGGCGCGGCGCGGAGAACGAGCTCCACCAAACCGCAGCAGCAGCACGAGCACGCGCCGCAGCCGCCCGGTGACGGCGGGAAGGAGCGCGCGGAGGCGCCGCGGTGGCCGGAGGAGGACTGCATGCGGTTAAACCCGTCCCTCAGGGGCATCGCGGTCAGCTCGCTCCTGGCCATCGACATCCACCTGTCCAAGCGCCTCGGCGTGTGCGCGCACGCGTCGTCCTCCTGGGGCAGCGCGCGCTCCGTCGTCACCCTGCTCGCGCTCACCGGACACGGGCTCACGTGGATCGGCGGCACGTTGGTGTGTCTGACCCGCAGCAGCACCGAGGCCGGACAGGAAGTGCTGATCAACCTGCTGCTGGGTAGAAAACTGATGATCAGAAAAAGAAAGAAATGACATCATTTCTTTCTTTCTTTCTTTCTTTGTCTTTTTTCTCTATTATTTTTTTCCTTGCTTGATCACTTCTTTCTTGTCATTTTCTTATTTTGTTTTCTTTCTCTTGTCTTTTTGGTTTGTTTCTTTATCTCGTTCACTTCTTCCTTTTCTTTCTTTCTTTCTATATTTGTTTTTGTTTGTCCTTCTCATTTTCTTGCTCTTCTTTCTTTTTTCTTTATTCCTATTCGTTCTTTCTCTATTTATTTTTTCTTTTTGTTCACTTCTCATTTTCTTACTCTTTTTTTTTCTCTCCTTGTCTTTTTGTTTCTTCTTTTCTTCCCTCTCTTTCTTTCTGTTTCTTTTTGTTTTTTTTCTTTTTACTCACTTATTTCTTCTCATTTTCATGCTGCTTTTCTTTCTCTTCTTTTCTTGTTTGTTTCTCTAGTTTTCTCTTTTTTGTCCACTTCTTCTCATTTTCTTGCTCTTTTCTTTTTCTTTCTCTTCTTGTCTTTTTTGTTTCTTCTTCTCCTTTTTCACTTTCTTTCGCTTTATATTTATTTAAATTTGTGTTCTCTTCTGCCTTCCCATCAGCTTACTCTTCCTGTATCTTTATTTTCTATTTCTTTTTTGTTCAATTTTTTTCTCTTACTTTCTTAGTAAATGGTAGTAATTGTTAGTAAACGGTATTAAGTGGTAGTAAACGGAACACTTCCTGTCCCTCCAGCGCTGGTCCTCGACATCCTGACGGTGGCCGGGGTGCAGAAACTGGTGAAGCGCAGAGGACCGTGGGAAATGAACCCGGGCTTCCTGGACTGCGTGGCCATGGACGTGTACTCGTTCCCGGCAGCTCATGCCAGCAGGGCGGCGATGGTGTCCCGGTTCCTGCTGTCCCACCTGGTCCTGGCTGTACCGCTGCGGGTTCTGCTGGTCCTGTGGGCCTTTCTGGTCGGACTCTCCCGGGTTCTGCTCGGGCAGCACCACGTGACCGACATGGCGTGCGGCTTTGCGCTCGGTTCGCTCCATTTCAGCCTGGTGGAGACGGTGTGGCTGTCATCCAGCGCCTGCCAGACGCTGCTGTCTATAGGGACGCTCACCTGGAACCCCTTCCGTTAACACACACACACACACACACACACACACACACACACATTAGCATTTAGCTTTTAATTACGTTCAAGATCGAGCTTTTTTTGCTTAGCGGTGCACTAAACTAACAAAATCGTCCCGCTTGGTGCTCTGGGTTTTTGGTAAACCTCGACATCCATTTTCAAAAGAACGACGTTACATGTGATATTACTCCGTATTTGTTTACTACGTGTTTGCGTCTTTAGTTCTTAAGGCTAATATTAAAAAAAAAAAAAAAACTGGTAGCCTAGCAACCTGATGCTAACTCTGAAGCTGACATTACTTTAGTTATAATCTGACTGAAGAATCGATGGAGAACTTTATTCAGGAATTGCGTTAACGTTAGCGTTGAAACGTGATCCACGAATTATTATGGATTAGCTTTAAAAGACAGGGGGTGCTAAGCTAACGGCTAAGCTAACACGTTCAAATGCTGGAACTCTAGAAGTTTTACGAGGACGTCGTCGCACTGAAAGCCGAGGCGCTGCACAAACAGACGCCACAATCTCATTCGTTAGCTGAACAAGGTTAGCTAGATGAAACGTGTCCGTTATAAGCAGCTCCTCGGTAAGAGCATGACCTAGCCTTAGGTCTAGCATTAGCTAGCTAGTTTTTTGATGCGGATTTTAGGCTAGGTAGGTCTGTAAAAACAATATAATCCAAGCATGTTTGCTAACTAGCGAGCTAAGCCTGTTAAAGTATTGCTTAGTTCACTGATATGACAGTTAGCTACTTAGCTGAGATTAAATGAGTGCTGCACTTTATTCATTTATTTATTTTCCCTCCTGTAACCACGAACATCTTCTGTCACCTTGGAAACGTGTCCGACTCGATAGCTGTCGGTAGAAACGGTCGTGCTTATGAAAACTCGTACAATTTTTTGCTTCAGATGGCATCGTTACTGTCGTCCAACACAGACAGCTAAAGCTTCACACTGTGAGTCAGCGTTTAGGAGCACAAAATGGCCGCCGACATAAATACCAGTGCTAGGCTACACTGAAGCACAAAATGGCCACCTCCGTAATTAACGTACCAGTGCTATGCTACATTGTGAAGTTTAGCTGCTGTTTATGGATGACAGGAAGTTCACTGGTGTCCTGAATCACATGTGTGTGTGTGTGTGTGTGTGTGTGTGTGTGTGTGTGTGTGTTCGTTCAGTCACTCTGTTAGCTACTATTAGCTTCAAGAACTAAAGAAACAAACATCGGACATTCTTTTTTTCCTCTTATTCCTCGGCTTAAGCCGAATTCAGCTAGGCCCCACCGACTAATTTCCTCCGTGATTTATTCATTTATTTTTATTTATTTAGCTAATTTGCATAATATGCGAAACCTACTTTTGCAAACTAGCCTCACGATTTCCACAAAATTTACACCGAACTACACATAAGAGTGTGAACCTCAATAATGGCAATTATCAAAAAACGTGTCGAGGTTTGTAAACAATATGGCCACCACACGTCAATCAATTCTAAGGAGGCGGAGCCTAATTTAATTAAACAACTGTAACTCATGAATGCGTCCGTGGATTCGAGCGAAACTTGAAAGCCATATACAGGACAAGATTCTTAGGTCATATGCAATGTTTGGGGAGTGTGATCATGAATAAGGGGGCGGGGCTTAATTCAGATAACTGTTGTTAAGGAACCATAAGTCCGATCGAGCTGAAATTTGGTATATTCCGTCTGTGTGACGATCTCTACGTGGATTTTTTGATGATGACCTAGTCGCTTAAAAAACATGGCTGCTATCGGCCAATCAGATTTCAGCAGGCATTTGTCAGAGTTAGCATTGAGCTTTCGTCACAAACTTTGATAATGATGTTCACCTACGATCTGTTTAATTGTTTATATAAAATTATAAGAACTGGGTTACTAATTTATCATTATTATTTTTTCTTTTCTTTTTTTCTTAGTGTGTTAATGTGCTGTTTGTGTGTGAATGTATTTATTTGTTTTTACTCCATGCTGCTATTATTTTATCCTAAAAAATTTTTTGCAGACTGTCTGAAGGTACATGAGTAATGTTATGCCTTATTGTGCATGCTACTTTACTATTTTATTATTTATTATAATGAATTGATTTATATATTGTAAATATACTGTAAATTATCCATTGAGGTTGTTTGTGGTTGGTGGCTGAATTCTTTTTATTAAAATAATTTGCTGTATTATGTTGAGAGAAATGCGCACAGGGATTTTATTATTGTTTTTTTTTTATTATTATTTGATTATTTATTTTCCTATTTTAATTATGCTTCTTCTCAATCCTTCTGTGTTAAAATACCTTTTTAAAAAGACAATAAATCTTAAATAAATATTCTTTCTTCCCATTTCTTTCTTTCTGCTGTTTCATTCACTTTTGTTTTTTCTATAATTCTTTCTTTATTGATTTCTAATCTTTCTTTCTACCTTATTCATTTTCACATTTTTTACTCTCAGGAAATGCAAATTTAATAATGATTAATTATTTACACTAATTTATTATTATTATTATTATTATTATTATTATTATTATTATTACGCTCACAGTGTGATTTTTTTTTCAAACAAATTCTGAACTACGCTGACCTGAACTTGACCTCACATAAAGTTGTCAGTGTGGTTGTTTGGTTACAAACACACACACACACACACACACACACACACACACACACACAGGATAGATAATGTAGCTACCATATCAAAGCTGAACAGACCTCTGTGTGTCACACGAAGCTTAATCTCTCCTGAACACTGTGTTTAAACACACACACACACACACACACACACACACACACACACACACTCACTGCTCGTGTGTAACATATATTTTTTTTGTCATCAGCAATTAAAAAGCTCCAGAGAGTGACGTCATACAGGAACCTTTCAGTTAACTCTGGTTCTTGCTACAATGAAAGGAATAATTATGTTTCTACCACAAAGATGCTTCCACTTAACGTTAAGGTTTATGTCATAAAAACTAAAACAAATAAGTAAACAAACAAATAAATAAACGATCAACTACGTTGAGAGCAGAGAACAAAGTGATTTCTCCATTAGCACATAGCATTAGCATTAAACAGTTTTCTGTGTGTTGATGAGAGACTCTGTGAGTGTGGCGCCCCCTAATGGAGCAGTGAGGCTAACACAGCTAACGCAGAGGAGAAATAATTAAGCACAAAAAAAAAACCCATAAAAAAAAAATTCTGAATCAACCAATTACTTTTAAACTCATATTATATAACTATCTCATTGTTGATCAATTTCACCCAGGAGAGGGCTACCAAAAATGTCCAAGGCATATTATATAAAATGGAACACTGTAAAGACCATAATCAACAAGTGGAGAAAATATGGCACGATTGTGACACTACTAAGAACGGGACGTCCCTCTAAAACTGATGAGAAGATGGTTAGGGATGCTTCTGAGAGCAGCGACATTAAAATAATTTCAACCATTTCTGCCAAGTACTACTTGCTCCATACATGTGACAGCAATCCCTGGGCTATGGGGTAGGGTGGCAAGATGGAAGCCTTTTTTAACCAAAAAAGAAATACAAAACACATCCAATCTCCCCCAACCATGTGGAATAATGTGGTCTGGTCTGATGAGACCAAAGTTGAACTTTTTGGCCATAATACCAAAATATATGTTCGGCACAAAAACCACAGCACATCACCGGAAGGACACCATCCCCACGGTGAAGCATGGTGGTGGAAGCATTATGCTTTGGCGCTGGGTTTTTTTTCAGCTGGAACTGAGGCTTTAATCAGGGTGGAGGGAATAATGAACAACTCCAAATACCAGTCAATTTCAGCACATAGCCTTAAGGCTTCTGCTAAAACACTTAAGATGAAAAGGAATTTCACCTTTCAGTGTGACAACGACCCGAAGCAAACGTCCAGATCAACAAAGGAATGGCTTCAACAAAACAAGTTCAAGATTTTGGAAAGGTCCAGCCAGAGTCCAGACCTAAATCCAATCAAAGATCTGTGTGGTGACCTGAAGAGGGCTGTGTACAGGAGACGCCCCGCCAATCTGACAGAGTTTACACGATTTTACAAGGAAGAACGGCAAAATATTACTAAGCCACATTGATCGACTATTACCCAAAAAGATTGAGTGCTTAGATAAAATCTAAAGCTGCTTCAACTAAGTATTAGTTTAGGAGTGTGCACACTTATGCAACCAGGTTACTGTACAGTTTGTATTTTTCAATTGTCCCCCTTAAAATGATTCATATTGTTTTTCACTTTAATCAATAGGTTAAAATTTGACAATAAAGGTAGAAAAGGTTCTGACATGATTTATTCTGACATAGTTTCATTGTTTTTTACATCACAAAAACTTGCCACTTACATTATAAAAGGTGTAAAACTACCTAAAATGAAATGAACTGTTTTCCATATTATTCATTATTTTTGACTTGAATGTTGAATTTTATTTATCAATCATAACTTTTCATTCTTCACATGCCAGTACGTACACTTTCAGTTTCTTGGGGTTTTTTTGTGATTTTTTTTGTGTCTATATACAAATATACACATTTAAATGCAAAAAAAAATTGTTGAGGTAAAAAATATTAACTGTAAAGTGATGATAAAATTAAACAACATAAAATGGGTACATTTTTTAAAAATATATATTTTAAAAGACTGTAACACATTTTAACACATTTAGAGTCGGGCACATTTGCTTTTTGATTTATCATATGTATTTTTAAAATAGCGATATAAAAATAGTAAACATTTACATTTACATATCGTTCACGTTTAACGCTCCTAATATCTTAAAGCTGACAGAAATGTAATAACGCGAATACGGCCGGCAGATGTCGCTGTTGCACGCCTCCTTCACGCTGCCTACGTAATTTCCGGCAGATTTCAGTAGGCCGAGCCGCAGCTACAGGCAACATTAAAAAAAACGGGAAAGAAAAAAAATCCTATATTAAGAAAATTTGTCCCGAAGAATCTTCATCCATCCTTTTAGATTTTAACAGCAGGTGGAAATATTTCTAAATATCTGATATAAACTGAACGCGACTCGTTGATTCGGTGAGTTTTTTATCTCCGTCTTGGTGCGTAAATGAAGCTTTTTTCCTCCCCTTCAGCTCCGGACTTTATTGTTGCTTTTGTTCCGAGCAGCAGCCATCTTTAATCTTTCATCTTTAATCTCCCGATTTTTAAACACACTTCTAACCCGCTCGGGTTTGTCCGCGTGCAACATTTATACGTTTTATGACTAAAACATCACAACTCCGGGGTTTAGACTGTCCTCAGAAGTGTCTATTTGTCGCTGCTGTGGTCTGTCACGGTCCTGGTTTTTTTTTTTTTTTTTAAAAAGAGCTATATCTATTAAAATTAGCCCTTAGCGTGAAGATTAGCATGACCGTTATTTTTTTAAAGTGTCGCACATTCTCAATAGTGGTGGTGTGTTTTTATTTAAACACGTATGTAACGTAAAACAGGCAAAGTTTACATGACAATCGATGCGATTTTGCGATAAAATTTCATCCTCTTCTGACTATGCTAACTAACTAGCAGCCCCGGATTAGCCGTGTTTACATTCACCGCTAACGCAGTGTTAGCATTAGCAGAGCAGATAGCAAACTGCATTCCTAACTCGTTCTTTTGTAGGTAATTGCGATGATGATAAAGGAATAACTGTTAATAGATGGTATTAAGAATATATATATTTTTTGTTGTTCGTAATATTGACGGAAAAGTTTGTGTGAGAATATTTCCTCTCCTTTTGCCTCTCGCGCTAATTAGCTTGCGAGCAAACCTAGCTAGCTAATTAGCAAGCTCGAGCTCGTACTTTGCGGTGAGCGCGTGCCGGGTTGAACGAGTCATGATGTTTTTAAGAAACGATCAAATGAACAATTTATTTATTTATTAGCTTTATTTCTCCGTGGAGTTTATTTGTAACCAGTTTGTGCTAAATCTATGATTATATAACTTCCTCCCCGAGCTCGCTAGCGAACATTATCGTTTGGCCTTGAGGACAGAAATACCGTTTGTAAATAAATAAATAAAGCTTGTAAATAAATTATAACAAATACATAACTTATTTATTTTTAGTCTGTTTTGGGATTTAGCGTTTATATTTGGCTAAATTATGTGAGTAGATGTGTTTTTGTGGGGTTTTTTTTCTTCTTTTTCTAGGCCTTAAAACGAAAATCAGGGCTGGAAGTTATTTGATTTGTTTATATAAATGAATCAAATAATTATTCTTTTTTTGTAAGTCTGTTTTTGCTTCACAGTTTTTCAACTTAACTAGTAGGTTTGGAACAATCTTTTTAAAATTCATCCAGGTGCTTAAGTGTTCAAACACACCTGAGATTTCTCCTTAAAAACAAAATATTGTGGGTTTGAACTGTGGAATGGGTCGTGTCCCAAATCACGTTTACCCCCCCCCCCCCCCCCCCCCGTCTCCTGTACCCAGATGTCTGATGAACAGCCAGGTCACCTCGAATCAAACCGAACCTCTGGATTCCCTCTACGTCATCTGCACCAGTGATTTTTAGATGTCGAACCTCTTCCTGATCCTCGCACCGAGCTCGGAACCCGCGTGCGGTTCTAGCGTCGCCTGAAAGTTTTGCTACGTTCCGTTAAAACTCCCCCTCGAGTCAGAATTCCTACTTTAGAAAGTCAAACCTCCGAGTTCAGCACGTGATGTCGAAACAAAATGGCCACCCCGAGCGTCAGCAGTAAACGCAGCGGCACTTCTTTTTTTTTTTTTTAATTAATTTTTAATTGTTAGACGAGTTCTACTGTATGCGAATATTAGCTTTAGATTTTCGCTAACGAAAGACGAACACGTAGGCATACACGGCTTTACTCGGTTTGTCGCTGAAAATCGAAAATGTCATCATTCTGAGTAATTATCCCGAGCAATTATCTGACAATACGATAAAGCGAAAATCTCGAAGTATATATGATTTTCACCACATGACTCGGGGAGTTTTTAATATCGGATGGAGTGACACTGATGCGCACGCTGTGAGATTAAACACGGCAAGCAGCAGCCAAACTGCGTAGAAAGTCGCAGGTGTGCGTCGACTGAATCGAATTGCAGCAAGAAGTGAATTGAATAAAATATAAGTTCTGGGTTGTGGCATTTTATTCTTTTTTTTATTTATTTGTAAGTATTTAGATCCAAAGCCCCGAGCTGCAGAAACGCTGTGTGTCCAGTAGATTGAAACCAACGAATAAACAAAAAGGATCATATGCGACACAAGTTATTTATATATAAATGATTTGATTATTATTAGCCTCAGCGTCGTGCTCGCGTGATTTTATTTAATTTATTATTTCTTGCGTAATTTCTAAGCTCACTTAACCATTGGGGGGAAAAAAAAAGTTTAGTTTTCTCCTCACTGCATTTCTAAATGAAGAATGAAATAGTTTTATCTCGGCGTCACGAAACTCCCAGGTTCAGGGTTTGGGTTTTTGTCTGCGCCTGAGCAGAACGTCGTATAAAAGAGCTTTGTGTCCTGTGAAAGCTCAGACTTCAGAAGAAAGATGAAGAGAGAAGTGCAGTCTAAACAATCGGGAGATTATGGCTGCTGCTACGGGGTAGAGGAAGTGGGGGTGAAAAACTCCCATGGGAAAATATTTTCTTGATTTCAGGTTCGAGTCAGAATCGATCGTCGTTTCTAACGTTTTCCCGCTTTAAAAAAGTCGATAGTTGATCGGTTGATAGAACTATCAGAAAGTTTAACTTTGTTCCATCGCTGTTCTCCCGTCCTTCGGTAGATATATCGGTCATAGGTAGGGGAAAGATCTACAGAAACCCAAAACACACGGCAGGTTTGATTCACTTGAGTCAAGTGAGTCGATTCAGAGTCGGATCGCTTTCTGAGTACTAAGAGGAACAAGGCCACATCGCTCAGAATCCCCCGAGTGTGATCGCCATGTCATCACCTGCTTAAAGAACCACACCGAGGCGGACAACACTCCAGGAGTGGGTGGGGGTGGGGGTGTGGGTGAGAGAAAACATCCAGTGACCTCATGAGTCCTGATTTTCCATCAGAACACAGAGGAACCTTTCTGTTTCCGTGATCTCACTTGCAGGAAAGTCGTTCCTGTCTCGTTAAACACGCACACAGAGGCTTTCGTTGGGAGTGGGTTCTTTTTGGAACGTCTGTTAAAGCACGTTACGCCGTGGTTTAGACGTTAAAGAACCAGACCGATGATGGTTTCAAAGTCTTTTTCAACATCTCATGGCCAATCACAGTCCAGAATTCATCAGCGCTGTTATAATGCTGTGTATATTTCACGTTTTTTTCCCCCTTTTCTATAGAAACAGCCGGTATAGAGGAAGAGGCGCAGAGAAAAATTTCCATACTCGATGACATTTCATCGCAATGTCCGATCGTTTGGGGCAAATAACCAAGTCCAAGGATGGGAAAAGCAAGTATTCCTCGCTCAACCTTTTTGACAAGTACAAGGGAAAGTCAATAGAAACTCAGAAAACCACAGGTGAGGCTGAGACTCTGTTCACCTTTATCACCTGTTCACCTGTATATTATTACATCTTCTTTATTTTCCTTTTTCCTCCTCTCACTGCTGTTCACTGTATTTTATTATTTCTATCACCTTACACTATTTTATCATTTTATTCTTTTTATTTCTTTCTTTTTTTTCCTCTTGGAGTTGGTTTAAGTAATTTTTAATTTTTTATTTGCAGTACCATTTAAAAAAAAAAAAAAAAAAAAAAAAAAGTGTAACAATTTCAGTCTTATCACTGCTTTTTGTTGCATTTAAAAATTTTTTTTTACTATTTTATTTATAAAGCCTTTTTGTTTTCTCTCTTTTAAGTTGGTTTCAATTTCTTATTTTTTAGTTATAGAACTTTCAATCTTTCCCTCAAACACATTTTATATATCATTTACTTTTTTTTTTCTTCACTGCTATTTGTTGCTTTTATTTTACTATCTTATTTATAAACCCCCCCCCCCCCCCCCCCCCCCCCTAATTATTTTTTTTTGATTGTTTTGTTGGTAAATTTGTTCAAGGTTCTTTATTTTATACAATTTTAAGTTGTGTAGTTTTCTTTCTTTTTTTATATTATTATTATTATTGTTGTTTATATTTTACAAAATTATCTTCCCAACGTTGATATTTCTCGCCTTTTTATATATTTATATATTTATATATATGCTTTTTTTGGTTTTTAAGCTGGTTTTCATTGCAAGTTCATTATTATTCTATGCCGTTGTAGTTGTTTATAATTTTATTGTTTTGAGGTTTATTCAGTACAGTGAAGGAGAAGAACAGAGAGGCTCTATATACTTCTTTTCTGTTCTTTTCCCTCGCTGTGCTGTGGAAGTAGCATTTTAAATGTTTTAAGTGTTAAAATTGTAATACATTAAATTTAAGTGTATTGTAAGTAGATGAAGCTGTGTATCGTGACATTTGAGTTTTAATGATACATTTTTATTTCTTTCTTTTTTTTTTTTTTAATGTAACGGTTATCGTAATATGTAACTGACCCCAGCTGGAGGAGGTGTTGTAGAAAGGAAAAGAAAGTGTGTGTGTGTGTGCGCACTTGTTGATGTCATTAACCGGGGTTGGTTCATTTCTCCGCACTGCAGTTGTTGCTCGACATGGCTTACAGAGTCTTGGTAAAGTGGCCGCTGCCCGGCGCATGCCCCCGCCCGCTCACCTGCCGAGCCTGAAATCCGAGAACAGAGGAAACGATCCAAACGTGATTATTGTGCCCAAGGACGGAACAGGATGGGCGAACAAGCAGGAACAACCCGATCAAAAGAAGTGAGTGCGCTCCCCCCCCCCCCCCCCCCTCCCTCTGGTAGATCTTTGTTTGGGTTGGTTGGTGGGGAGTGTGTGTGTGTATATATATACACACAGATGATGAACGAGAAGTCTAAGCGCTGCTTTCAAACTTGCTGAGGTGTTTTATTTTTGTTTTCCCTGAAAAAGCGTTCGCCGCTGCATTTTTCTGATATGATAATTAATCACGGGACTCTCGACCTGGTACGCTGGCACCGCCTAACTAACTGTCCCAGCCTGCCGTGTAGATTAGATTTACTTTTTTGATTCGGAATACATATTTGCGTGACGAGGAGGCTGCTTTTCTTCGCTGTAGCTTTGGGAAAAGAAAATCAGAGCTTTTTTCTTTTCCTTTTTTTTTTCTCCCTTTTTTTTGTGGAATGGAATATTTTTCCATTCAGCATTTGTGTACTAAGACCTTTTTCGTATCTTTTTGGTCTTCCATGTTTTGTTTTTTGTTGTATATGTCCACGCGTGCCCCTAAGGTAACAACTTGTTGACTAAGGTTAAAAATAGAAGTGCTTGACGTCACTCAGTTGATTTTATTTTATTTTTTTTCACCTTCCAAGTTTTGGAAGCTGTGTGAAACACTGAGAGAGGAACGAGATATATATATGTATATATATATGTATGTATATGTATATATATATATATATACACACATATTAGAGAGAGAGAGCGTGCACTAGTGACAGACAGACTGATGTATCAGGAAATGTACTGGTCTAAAGAGGAAAAGTATTTTAAGAGACGTGCGTCTGCGCTAGTTTCTCTCTTGGCCTTGGTCGGAAACCGAGGTGTGGTGTTAAGCGAATACTGTGTGTGTGTGTGTGTGTGTGTGTGTGTGTGTGTTGGTGTAAGAACATTAAACTGGGTGATTTATAAATATTCAGAAGAGCTCAAGGTAATACTGTGCGACGGCTGAGTCGTGATGGTGTGTATCTCAGTAAAAGTAAATGAACACACTTTGTGTGAGGTGAAACACTCGGCATGTGAGTAAAGAGAAGTCATGAAGGTGATGGAATTGGATTTTGGGTGATAAAAGATGGTGTAGGTAGTTTATCCCCGAGAGGAAACCTGATTCATCTCCTGTCACGCGCAGCAGATCCCTGAATCCAGTTTATCATCAATGGTGCAGCTCCATGCTTCTCTTCTGGGAAGGCTTTCCACTAGATTTTGGGGCGTGGCTGTGGGGATTTGTGTTCGTACAGCTTCAAGAGTGTTAGTGAGGTCGAGGTCAGGTGCCGATGTGATGTTGAAGAGGCTCCAGTTCATGCCAAAAGTGTTCAGTCGGGTTGAGGTCAGGGCTCTGTGCAGGACACTCCAGTTCTTCTACCTTCTTCCAACCTTCAAACACCACGTCTAAGCCTTTAAAAAGATGTTAAATCTGTGAACGGTGTAGATGTTAAAGATACTAACCCACATCGTGTCACGGATCCTCTTTTGCGCTCGTTTGGATGACGCGCGTGATCGTAAATGAACCCGAAAATGAAAATAAACCGTTTAAGCCGTGTCCTGCGAGGATCATGACAGTCTCTCGTCGCTTTCTGTCCGTTTCAGTTCCGTTGTGTCGACAGCACCGCCGCCGGAGTCGCAGCAGCCGCTGCCTTTGCAGAAATCCGTCTCCAATCTTCAGAAGCCAACAGCGGCAGCCAGCCAGGAGGTAAAAGAAAAAATCAGTTTTTGATGCACAGAGATTTTGTATATTAATAAAAACAACAAAGGTGACTTCACTTATATGGCAAAAATACCCACCATAATGTCAGTTTACTTCCTTGGTTTGTTTTGGGTTTTTTTCCATTAAATTTTTGAGATTCAACAACCTGTAATAACTCTCCGTTCCTTCACAGAGCACAAGCACCGGTGGACCAAAGCAATGGGCACAACTAAATGGAAAGGCAGTAGATCAAGATGGTAACTCCCACATCCTGTCACTTTTCCTTCATGTCCTTTCGGTCCCTGTTAAACCGTAACCTCCGCACGCAAACCCAAAGGTCGTTAACTCGACACGTGTGATGACCTACGCTACACGTGCGCAGAGAAACCAGAACCTCGTCGCCTTTTATTGGCTCCTCGTGCCAGTAGATGTGAAATTGAGGTCCGACATTCAGCCGCTCAAGTCCTTGGAAAAGTGCATTGGGGATGCGTTTCGCTTTTTATTAAACGATTAACGGCTTCACTTCGCCGTGTGAGCGAAACATTGTGGATGTTTCTTGTTCTGGTAATAAAAATAAACCTGAAAAGGGTGGTCTTTGCTTACGTTAGGAACGACAGAGAAGTGTGATTAATAATAATAATAATAATAATAATAATAGTGTATCATTTGGATTGGTGCAAAGCAAATTTGTGAAATTCTTTGTTAAAGTTTTTATTAATTTTTATGGTTTTTTTTTGCGTGTGTGTGTGTGTGTGTGTGTGTGTGTGTGTTTGTGTGTGTAAGTAACACTGGCTCTTCCTGCAGGTTTAAGGGCCTCAAACCGACTGCAGCCCTTCTCTCACGAGGAATTTCCGACGCTGAAAGCAGCAGGAGAACAGGACAAGGTTGGCAAGGAAAAAAGCGCCTTCGATCCGTCGTATGGGCCAGGACCAAGCCTCCGCCCTCAGAGTGAGTCTCAGAACCGCGGCTCGTTTAAATGCCGTCAGATACGTAACTTTAACCGCCGCACGCAAACCCAAAGGTCGTTAACCAGACACGCGTGACGACTTGCGCTACACGTGCGCAAAGAAACCAGAACCTCGGTGCTCTTTATCGGCTCCGTGTGCCAGTAGAAGTGAAATAGAGGTCCCACATTCAGCGCTGAAGTCCTCCAAAATCAAATACGCTGTTAGGTTGTGCTTTTTAAAATGGAAAAAAAAAAGGTTTTATAAACGAGTCGTATAAATAGCGTTAGCATTGCTTATCTGTCGAAGTCGCCCTTGCTCATGTGTTGTGTGTGTGTGTGTGTTCAGACGTGACGAGTTGGAGGGAGGGTGGAGGGAGGTACCTGCAGCCCCCGTCTCTATCCTCAGCCCTCTCCTCCGATTCAGAGGGCAAAACCAGTGCCTCGCCTGAGGCTACCACTCCTATTCCTCCTCCGTCCTCATCTTCCACTTCCACTTCCTCTTCCTCTTCCGCTAACGCCGTCACCACCGCCAACGCGACGTCTCCCGACCCGAAGGATCCTTCGCTCCGACCGGCTCCGCCCACACGCCGAACGACGCCGGGTCTGCAGTATCAGCTCCATCACTCCTCGACCACCACCTACCACGACATGCTGCCTGCCTTTGTAAGGGTTCCGTACAGGGTTCATTAACCCTCATAAACACAGGAGCTGCATTTCTCTTAAGTTCTTCTGTTTTGAAAGTTAGATTTTAATATAAAGTGCGTTTTCATTAGTTTTAGTATTGTGACGTGGACTGAGTGTGTAAATAACTAACACATATTTTTAAAAATCAAAATATCATGCAGTAATATAACAGTAGTGAGTGACAAGGTTTTTTTTGTACAGTTTTAAAAAGAGAAAGGGGAAATGAAGAAAATGATTCAAATTAAGTCAGTGCTCATTTCTTGTTTGTTTTTTTATTCATCTTTTTCCCCCTCGTGTTCAGTCTTGTTTTTATTTATTGCACACATGCATAATTTTCTGCCCCGTTTAATAAAAATTTATTCTTTTTCTGTCAGTGACTCTCGTTAATAGCCCACAAAAACGTCGTTGTACATCTTGCTAACAAGCGTGAATTTATTTCCAATATTGAATGTGAATTATAATTGTGATAAAAATGAGTTACTTTTTCATATATTGCTAAACGTCTTTAAGAAAAATGTAAAAAAAAAAAAATATATATATATATATATTTTTCCCATCTCCATCAGATGTGTCCCAAGGAGATTCGTGATGGACCGAGTTCTTCCGAGCACGGAGCTGCTGCTGCTGCTGCTGTTGTCGCCCCTATGCGCTTTGATGCTCGACCTACGTTTCGACCGACTTACCCTCCTCCTGATCCTGTCAAGTGCGTACCTGCCTACCTTTTTAACAACCTGCGACAACCGAGCGCTCCTTTACTGTCCGTTCCTCTTGTAACGAAAGTTTCACATTGAAGCGTCTGAGAAGTAAACGATGATTAGGATCAGTTTCAGATCTCTGACTCGGATTTAAATTAACGGCGCGTTCTGTTTATAGCGGAGACGTGCGGAGAGAAAACCGGTTCGGCCGAGTCCCACCTCGTCCCTCTCCCCGGCCCGTTCGGCGTCCCGGAGGCCGGCCTTCCCGTCCCGCCATCATCAACCCCGACGATCTGAAAGACCTGGACGACCTGGACAACGATTGCGAGGATGGATGGGCAGGTAAACGCGTCAAACGAGCTGTACTCGGAAATCTCACTTGCTGAATTCCAGCCGGTTCGTTGTGTACGTCACTAATAATCCAGTGACGCGCTGTTGATGTGTAAACAAACGTGATCATCTTTCCAGGTCTTCACGAGGAGGTGGATTACAGTGAGAAGCTCAAATTCAGTGACGATGAAGAGGATCACTCCCCCAGCGATAAGAGCAAGATCTGGTGCGTCTCTGCATCCTTTCGACATACTTTCCGAATAAACTACTACTGCTTGGGCGTGTTGGTAATTTACCGTCTCGCTGTTTTTAGGGGAGAGTGGGAGTCTCGTCGCGAGCGCCAGTCGTCCCTGAGCTCGGACGGTCAGGAAGATGCGTACCATCACCAGCACGATCCTCTGCCTTCCAGAAAAACCAACAGCAGATACGGCTCCACAGACGGTCAGGTAATAAAAGCGAGAATCCTCATCTATCGCAAAGTGTCGATCTTATCTGAGACCTTGTCTAGTTATTTATTTATTTTCCCCTAGCCCCAGCAGAAGACCGGCGGTGCGAGCGAGTCTGTGGAGGAACAGGACGAGTCTCAGCGTTCCGCTCCTCCTGCCCCTCCTCGGGGAAAATTCGTCTCGCCGGATGTCTCCGAAGCCGTAGAGAGGGCGCGGCGGAGGCGTGAGGAGGAGGAGAGGCGCGCCCGAGAGGAGAGGCTAGCCGCCTGTGCTGAGAAACTCAAGAAACTGGACGAGAAATTCGGCAAGATCGAGAGACCGGCGGCGCACTCCGGCGACGCGCACGGAGCAGATAACAAGGAGCTATCACCGTCACCCGGGAGAGAGACAGGCAAACCTCACCAGGAGGCCTGGCAGCATGGGAATAAAGGTCTGGACGATTCACTAATTAACGAGAAACCTTTTAATGTTTTCTGTGTTAAAAGGTGCATCGGGAAGCATAAGATTACGTCTGTACCGATTAAGTATAAGCAGCGTGTGAATGATTCAAGCCCATGTTCATGAAGCTCCGCCCCCAGAACCTTATGCTAAGGCTACAGTTTAATCCTTTTATTTATTTTTCTTCAAATATATCGTGTTCTACATATCTTACAGGTTATTTGTACAAGTGAAGAATAAAAAAAAATAAACAAAATAATGCCTATCGCACCTTTAATGCCAAAACCAGCTTGATTTGTTTTTCTGTGCATTCTGATTATTTATCCCCTCTCTCTCTCTCTCTCTCTCTCTCTCTCTCTCTCTCTCTCTCTCTCTCTCTCTCTCTCGTTCCATGCTGATGCAGATGTGTCCGAGCAGAAATCCGACGTGCTCCACAGCCAGGAGTACCGAGACGATTTCAGCTACCGGAGCGAGGACGACGGTCCGGACCATGCTCAACGCCACCAGAAGGCCGTTCCACCCCGTTTCCAAAAGCAGCAGCAGGTGAGCGGCAGCAGCTCGAGTCCCTCAGGCACGACGAGCTTTAGAGTTTTAATCCTGTAATTCTCCAGGAAGCTCGTGTAGTCAGTCATCAGACGTTTGTAGGCGCTTTGATGCTTTTTTTTTTTTCCCCCTCCTCGTCGAGTGTGGTTTATTTCTGTAGTTCTCAGTAGTATTACGCGGTTTATTTTTCTGTCTGTGTTTTTAGGATCAGGTGTATAAGATGCAGCAGTGGCAGCAGTCTGGTTCTGGTCCTGCTCAGAGGAGTTATTACCCCCCTCACGTGCTCGGGTTTGACCCCCGCTGGATGATGATGCCCCCTTACATGGACCCACGCATGACCCAGGGACGCTCGACTGTTGATTATTACTCTCAGAGTGTCCACTCCTCGGGTACGTTACTCGACAAGGAGCCGACAACGTGGCGTTTCGGCTTAAGTAAAATTTATTTGTTTACACGCTTTATTTATTTTTATTTTATTTTCCTCTGCAGGCGTGATGAAGCCGGCCGGGCAGCAGGATCGCCTCAACAGCCCTGGGTCTGCCTCGGATGAGGGTTGCCATCCCGGAACGCATCAGGAAAGGAGAGCGCTCGCTGGTGACACTTACTCGGTTTGGAGCCAAGATGGCTACCCACCTGCGCGCAGTTTCACCCCACCTTACCAGAGACAGCACGAGCGCGCTGAGAGGAGTCAGGCAGACGACAGGTATGTGAGACGGATTATTCCTGGATGTGTTTTGAAATGGTAAGAAGACGGATTTTGAGTTGTGTTTTTTGTTTTTTTTTTTTATTTTGCAGGAGTGACCGGTCATGCTCCCAGCAGGACTCCTACGAGGAGAGAGGGATGGAACGGGTCGAAAGTCCTTCAGAAGATCTTCCGCATCAGGGCTATCGCCCGAGTCGAGGGTCCGATATTTCTCTTGGCTCGCAGCGAGACGAAGAAGCGCCTCAGCTGCCAGGACACGGCGAGTACTTAAGACCCGAGCACCAGAAGGAGGGTTCCTCTAACCGGCACCAGAGAGACGGTCCGGATTCTCGTGACGAAGCACGTGAGGGCAAGGAGAAGAGTTTCGACTCTGGTTTTTGGAGGAAAGACGACTCCGGGAAGAAAGACAAAGACGGCGCGCGGTGGTCCGATCCGGGGTCTAGCAGCAGCAGTAGCGGCGGGGTTAGCCATCCGTCCGAACCGAGCAGCAGAACCTTTAGGAGGACGGGTCCTATCAAGAAACCGGTGCTCAAGGCCCTGAAAGTGGAGGACAAGGAGAACGAGAAGCCCAAATCTGAACCGGAAGAGAAGCCTGTTCCATACAGACTCGAGAAGGAAGTCCTTACCAACGTCTACGACCTGAAAAAGGACAACCAGCCGGTGATCAACAGGCACCCGGCTCCTCCTCCTCCCGTCGCCTCTCATGACGAGAAGCAGTCTTCTTGGCCGAAAGTCGAAAAACTGAGCGACCCAAGCGAAGAGTCCAACAAGGAGAACGGCTGGGATGGTGGTAATTCCCAGGTGAAAGAGAACTCCGAAAGCAGAGAGCCTCTGCCGCCTCGCCGCAACAACTGGATCTTTATCGACGAAGAGCAGGCGTTCGCCGGAGCCAGAGGAGTGGGGCGAGGCCGCGGAAGAGGCTTCAGAGAGTTCAACTCGCGCGGAGGAGGCCGAGGAGGGCGTGGCGACAATAGAGGAACGTACAATGCCGGGAATATCCAACGGTCAGGCCGAGGTCGAGGGTCGAGGGATTTTGTCAAAGCCGAGGATTTGCAACGAGGCAAACCGCGAAGACGGAACATGAGCGAGACTCTGAGTGAGGCCTCGGAATACGAAGAGCTGCCCAAACGCCGTCGCCAGAAAAACGGAGAGAACGGAGAAGCTGCGTATTCCGCATCCGGAGACACTAAAAGGGCAGATAGGGATTCCTGGAGGTCCAATAAGGTCTACAATAACGACCAGAGCGCCGGTGGAGAAGCGAGGGAAAAACCCAAAACCAGAAGTTTCGGTCGGTCCCTTCCTCCACGCCTGAACGCCGGGTACAGCCGTGGGTTTGGCTCGAAGGATTTTTCCTCTTGGCGTGGAAGAGGGAGCCAGTTCGGAGGCGGAGCCGTGCAGGAGAACGGCTACAACTTTACAAACGAGTCCTTCTCAAGAAAATCCGCGGAAGGCGACTTTGTGAAATACCCTCCGAAGTTCGCCTCGTCTTTCGCGGAGAACGGAGTCGAAGACCGAGACGGCGAGTACCATCTGGACAACGAAAACTCTGACAACCGGCCGCTGAGGAGAAGACGCCCTCCTCGCCAAGACAAACCCCCTCGGTTTCGTCGTCTACGTCAGGAACGAGAAACCGGAGGGCAGTGGAACGGCGACGAGTACGTCAACGGGGATTTCACTAATCCTTGGCCGGGTCGGGCCAAAACCGGAGAAGACCGTTGGCCTGGTCAGTTTCCCGGGAGTAGGCAGCAGGAATTCGCTCCTCAGGGGGAGGACTGGGAAACCGGATCGGAAAACAGCGACTTGAACGACTGGAGAGAGAAACGCGGCGAAGCGGCTGCAGAACTGGGCCATGGGGAGCCGGGCTCCGAGAAACGAGAGCTCTCCAAGAGAAGTTTCTCCAGCCAGCGCCCTCTGGTGGAAAGACAGAATCGCAAGAGTGACATTTTGGAAAGCTCAAAGATGCCTTTGTCCAGCGGCGGTCCGTCGAACCGAAATGACGGCTGGCAGAACGGAGTGACGACCAGCTGCAGACGGTGAGACGGTCGGTCCGGTACAGAAATTATCCGCGTGGCGTGCTAGAAGGAATAATTTAACCCCGTTTTTAATGTGCGCAGGAGTCCCGAGGACACTTCTCCGTACGGCGTGGAGCAGAGCGAGGATGGCCTTTCCACCAGCAACGCTGAATCTTCTGGAAAGAAGCCGGAGAAAGATCTAAAACCGAGAAGCTTGAAGGGGGGAGACCTGTCCGAGCCGCTTTCACAGTACGACCTGAACAGCTACCCGAGTAAGAACGCAATTAGGGAGGGGCGGGTGGAGAGAAAAATTACACTACTTTTGGCCTTTTAATTTTTGTAAATTTTATACATGTTTATAAACGTCTGAACTCTTTGGCAGTCGAAAGCGACTCGGGAGTCTCTATTCCGAGTCCCGACGGATTCCAAGACGCTCTCGCCAAAAAACAGCGGCGTCCACAGGAGGACGAACGCAGGAGGAAGGAGCCGGGAGCGCCGGTGCGTTAGAGTTTAAGTAGATTAGATTTACGGCAGTACTGAACGTTGACTTGTCTTTAGTGTGTATAGTTTAACATTACAAACTAATCCTGTCAGGAAAGGACTGGTAGGTTGTTTTGAAATGTTCGATGTGGTCACAGGTTGTGTGTGTGTGTGCACCGACAGGTAACGGTAAAGAACAGAGCGATTGCTTCAAAAATGCCTCCTCGTTTCGCAAAGAAGCAGGGCGGTATCTCGATGGAACAGCCCGAGGAAACGCTCTCGACAAACAACCTCGGCACTGAGATCTGGGAGACCAACAGCACGGGTAACACTATACACTCTCCAGCTGTGTGTAGGAATAGCTTCAAACCTCAACATCGTATGGAATTGTATAAAAACTGTTTGTGTTTTTCCCCTCTCACATTGAAGCTCTAACAGTTCAGTCGTCTGGTGGAGACTCGTGGACGAAGCAGGTGTCGTACACCGGGAGCGAACCGAATTCAGAGGTCGTGCTAGAATAAC
Organism: Ictalurus punctatus; assembly: GCF_001660625.3. Taxonomy (NCBI): domain Eukaryota; kingdom Metazoa; phylum Chordata; class Actinopteri; order Siluriformes; family Ictaluridae; genus Ictalurus; species Ictalurus punctatus. Next base: position 18,936,462 of record NC_030443.2, read on the forward strand.
ATCAATATTATTAAATCAGTCAATAATGATACGATTACCGTAATTATGATTACCGTAATTCGTTAAATATATCGTTCAGGATTCGGACGCGGGGCCGGAGCAGAGCAAAGAGCACAAACCCGGGCCGATCGGAAACGAGCGCTCTCTGAAGAACCGCAAGGGTTCCGAGGGAGTGGAGCGTCTGGAGGGCCCCATCACGCCCGTTAACGGAGTGGACATCCACGTGGAGAACGTCCTCCCCGTCCCGCCCATCGAGTTCGGCGTCAGCGCCAAGGACTCGGACTTCAGCCTCCCTCCGGGATCGGCGCCGGTGGCCGTGTCCAACCCCGTCACCAAGCTGCAGGACGCTCTCGCCAGCAATGTGGGTTTCAGGAGATCTGTTAAAGTGTTACTAACGTTCCTGTGGTGGGGGTTGAGGGAGTCATGATTATTTACACTCTGAATTGTTTTTTTTACATGTGCGTTTTAGGCGGGCCTTGCTCAGGGCATTCCTATGCTGCGTCGAGATCACCTGCAGCCCGGCATCAGCCTCAATCCCATTTCCTTCCCCAGCACCGACCTCACACTCAAGGTACACATCGCACCATATACAAACGGCTTTAGACAAACTCTTTAGCCATTCACTAAAGAGTGTTTCTTTCCTGTGACGTCGCGATAGCGATACAGACGTTAGCAGGAAGTTCGCCGTCTTAATAAGTGGCTAGTGTTTGTGTTTATTTCATCACAAAGAGAAAACTCTGCAGACCAGGGAGGAGTTCGCTGGTTAACGGTTTAGGATCGCGTGTCAGCGTTTAGTCTGACAGCACCGCTCTGTGTTTTTGTTTAGATGGAGTCTGCACGTAAAGCCTGGGAGAACTCGCAGTCCCTCCCCGAGCAGGGTTCTCCGGGCAGTGCCGGGTCCGTCTCGCAGCCTCCCTGCAGCTCGTCCAGCGCCGTCAGTTACAGCTCGTTCGGAGGAGTGTCCATGCCTCCCATGCCCGTGGCATCTGTCGCTCCCTCCGTGTCCATGCAAGGTCAGATTTATTCGTGTGTGTCTTTAGAGGTTAGATCGGAGATAGTGGTGAAATTTTTTTTTAATTTCCCCCCCCCCCCCCTCTCTTTTCTTAAATGTACACTTCATCTTAAATGTTTTTTGATCTCACCTGTGTAGGTAATCACATCCCCCCTCTGTACCTGGACGGCCATGTGTTTCCAAGCCAGCCTCGTTTGGTGCCGCAGACCATGACTCAACAGCAAAGCTACCAGCAGGTAACAAGCTAACGCATTAAATAATGCAGAAGAATACTTCTCTCACACATCATAGTTTGGAATATGAGGTTTTTTTTCTTTTTCTTTCATGTTTGTGTCAGGCTGCAGCTGCTCAGCAGATCCCCATCTCCCTCCACACGTCTCTGCAGGCTCAGGCTCAGTTGGGCCTCCGGGGCGGTCTGCCCGTGTCTCAGTCCCAGGAGATGTTCAACTCTATTCCTACTTTCAGGTGAATGAAAAAAAATAAATAAAATAAAAATTCCCCCAAATCAAGGTGGTCATGGGTGAGTAACGTGGCTGTCATGTTACTTATAATATAAAGTGTAGTATTGTAAATGAAGCTGTTGTTAAAGTGAAAGTGTTTGTTCTACCTTCGCAGGTCGCAGGTGTACATGCAGCCCAGCCTGTCCCACCCGAGCGCCATGGTGCTTTCCGGTGCAGCCCCTCTGAAAGGGCCGTACTCTGCGTTCCCCGGCATGCAGCCCTCCGAGATGGTGAAGCCGCAGTCCGGCTCGCACTTCCAGCCTATTAACGGCAGCCAGGCGCTGGTTTATGACAGCACCATCAACCAGGCGGCGGGAATGGGCACGTCTCAGCTCATGGACTCGCAGCTCATTCAGGTATATTGTTTTGTTTTTTGTTTTTTTTTAAAAATCTTGTTAAAATGTGGATGCGTTGTTGCCATGCCGATCTGACGTCTCTGGCTCGTTGGACACGGGGTTGTGGACGCCATCCCAAGTTGGTGTACAAGTAGGAATTCTTTGGTTTTTCCTAGTCGGATTTTCGAATTTAAATTCAAAGTATGCAGTATTTTTTTGTTTGTTTGTTTAATTAGAGTTTGTTTGTGTGTGTGCGCGCGCAGGTGACGATGCCTTTACCCGGTTCTCAGCTGCGTTACGGTTCGGCCCAGCAGCACCTGATCCTCCCGCAGTCCATCCAGCTCCAGCAGGGGCAGAACCTGTCTGTCAGCGCCCCACGCCGCATCATGCCCCCCCAGTCCCAGCCTCCCGTCCTCACCGCCAGCCGAGAGGTGACCACGTCACCATTTCTGATCTCTAAACCTTTTTTGGTGCAATATCATTTTGTAATTCTTTCTTAATTGTAGGTTGTGTTTATTTGAATTAATTCTTTTTTTTTTTCTTTTTTTTTTTTTTCTTTTTCCATTTACCCTTTACGTATTCGGGTTTTTTCAGCCGTCTCAGCTGGAGATGAAAGGATTTCAGTTCCCTGATAAAGCCAGCCACTCACCTGGGATACCTGGCGGCTCGTACAGGTGCGTAAGCGCTACACAGGTGAGCTTGCTGATTTTCTTCTTTTTTCTTTTTTTAAAACGTAAAGCCTCTTGAATTTCTTTTTGTTTTCTTTGTTCTTTGTCTCTCGGTTCTTCAGGCCAGGTTCTGCCAGCCCCAGTGGGAAGCCATCTGGTCCCGGTGCCCCCCCGACCGTCGGCCCGCTCCCCGGCCATTATGCTCAACAGGTGTTTACATTTCAAAAATGTTCCCCAAACATTCCTTTTTATACCTTCTTTTTTTTTTCTTTTTTTTTAACATTCCTAACTATTTTGTTTTATTCTCTCTCTTTCCTTATTTATTTATTTTTTGTTTGTTTGTTTGTTTGGCGTTCAGGTGCCCCCTCCACAGGGCAATATGGTGATGCACATGCGCACCTCTACCAGCGGGCCTTTCCCAAACCCCATCCAGAGACCTGTAATGCAGGTAAACAAGGCTGTAATTATGCGCTCTACCCCTTACTCGAGCCCGGGCCGCGATCCTCCCCACTCCACCCCCCCTACCAACCCGGAGCCCCCTAACAAGGGTGCGGAGGAGGGCACGAAGGTGAGCCACCCACTGTAAAAAATATATACACATAGGTGATTTCAGTTCATCCACTTCTTTTCTCATATTGGTCTATTTTTGTAGAATTAAAATAATAATGCTTTACGTTGATCGTTTTTCAAGAAATAAAAGTTTAAGCATAAGTTTGATATGTTTATCTATAATGCATTAAAGTAAATAAAGTTAGAGCGGCTGTTAGTGAAATATAAAATGCTGAGTGACTGAGCGGTGTGATTTAATATAACGGCACATCCCCGAGTGTTTTATTGCTCTTGTACCACAGCAATTCGAAACGCATCTCAGGGAAATTCCTCAAGAAATCGCTCGAGAAAACGCCAAGAACACATTTCTGAAAATTCTAGGCCAAAAGGGCGTCTACTGTGAAGATGCTAAAATACTAAGTTATAAGGAGAAAGATAATTCGTTGTTTATAGCTTCTGTAAAACAAGTGAGAACTACAAACGGATTAAAAAGTGAGGCGTGTCGTTCTTTAGTCGGTCCTTTTTTTTATTTATTTATTTTTTTAAGTTGCAGTGTAGTAAGAGGAATTAAGCAGGAATTTGGACCCACTTCGTCTCACCGCTCCGTCACGAAGAGTTGAATGATTGTGTTATAATAATGTGTTGTTTAAGTCGTGTTTAAAGCACTGATGCTCTCTTTTGGTTGTTCCTGTGCAGGTGAAGGTCCTTCGTGAGGCTCGGCAGGTTGTGTCCGATCTGAAGGCGCCCTCTTCCTCATCCGTGATTCCCGGGAAACTGCAGGAGGCCGCTGCAGCCGGACCGGGGAAATCGAACCGCACCGGAGCCATTAAACCTCATAGCGTTAAAGTGGAGGAGAGCAAGGCCTGATATCACAGAGCTCACACACACACGCGCACCATCATACTGAGGATCTGAGCTCGAACCAAGGACTCACTCTCTGTGTGTGTCTCTCTCTCTCTCTCTCTCTCTCTCTATCACACACACACACACTCTGTGTCTCTCTCTCTCTCTCTCACACACACACACTCTCTCTCACGCTCTCTCTCTCTCTCACTCTCTAATATTAGTTTGGTTCTCATTCGTCCTTCCATCTTTCACTGGACCACAGACTGAACCACAGGAGCACCAGAACAGGACATTTCTTGGTAAAGCACCGTATAGAGAGATAGATATATATATATATAAATATATCTATATATAAAAATGTATACTATATTATATATATATAAATATACACAGATGTGATCGCTTGGGACTCTTCTAAGCAGACTCTCTTCAAGATCCTCGTTATTTATTTTCCATTTCAAGAAGAACGACGATTTAAAAAAGAAAGGAAAAAAGCCTCACCATGAGTTCTTTTCGTCACCCCACCCCCTTCGCCAAAATCGCCCCGCCCATGAGGTCGGGCTGTAGTTTACGATCAGCGTGACGCGATGAAACATGTCTTGTTTAAGAACTACAGTGTCTCATTTTTACTGGAAACCATGGAATTTTAACCCTTTCTTTGTTTGGGTTTTTCTTTTTTTCTTTTTTTTTTTTTAAATAAATATATTTAAAAAATCATAATCAAGCGCCTATTTGCTCTGTTATGAAAGGGCACCTTTTACTCAAATAACACACACAAGGTCCCGAACCCGGTCATTTGAGGATTTTTGTTCTAGATATAACTCCTGAAAGAAGCTTATTTTTTAACCCAGTGTGGGGTTTTTTTTTTTTTCTTCCCCTTATGTGCAAATGTAATCTACTCCCTCCCCCATCCCCCTCCGTTTCAAGCGCCGTGTCAGCGTTTAAAGGAATATACACGCGTGTGTGAGAACTTCGTGATGTCATTTTTGAGCTGTTTGAAACACTAAGGTTGGCTGTGTGTGTGTGTGTGTGTGTGTGTGTGTGTGTGTGTGTGTGTATAAACGTAGGGCACTTCAGCGTTAAATGGTGATTTTTTTTTTTTATTTTTGTTTGTTTGGTTTTTGTTTTTCAATCTAATATTTGATCTGTTGCTGTATAGTTATTAGGGATGGGTGATGTCATGAAAAAAAGTATCATGACATTTTTTTGAACTAGTATCGTAATATTTTGTTGTAAGGAGGGTGGCTATGAATAAAAAAAAAATAATAATTTTTTTTTTTTAAAGACTTGGTGTGAAAGATTAGTGCTTAGCGCCCTCTGCTGCCTTCCTGGTGAATCAGCACCGCTTTAAGAATCAGTTTAGTCGGTTTTTAAGGTGAAAAGGGGTGGAGCTGTTTTAGTTTCAGGGCCAGATAAATACATTTCAAAGCCTGAAATTTTAAAAACGCCTGGTCTGTTGTAACACTTTTTTTTAAATTTTTTTTTTCTTCTGCGGGGGAGAGGGATTTTCAAGGTATTCTGAAGTGAAGTGGTTGTTAAAGGGTTTTTTTTTTTTTTTTTTTTTTTTTTTTAAAAACACGCACACAAACTTAAGTGAAGAGAAGATGTATTGTGATAACGGTATCATGGCCATGTATCACCCAGCCCTAATAGACATGAGATAAAGTCTGTTTTAGCGCCTTCTGCAGAGGATCTAATGGATTTCACGAGTTATCAGTGAATGGTTGTTTTTTTTTTTTTTCTTTCTTCGTCACGTTTTGGTGAAAATCTTCTTCAGGGGGAAACATACACACGGTCTTCACTTCTTCGCGAGGATATCAGCTGAGCATCTCATCCCACGACCACATGGAAAATTTAAAAAGGTGCTTTCGGCTGTCAAAATGGAAAAAACTAACAAAACAAAAAAAAAAACTAAAGAACTTTGTGCTGGTGTAAATAAAGAGACGCCTCGTGCCTGCTGTGGAACGTGTGAGGAACGCTTAAAAGACTTCTCCTATTCCTCTAACAGGACGTTTTTGGGTTGTTTTTTTTCCTCCTCCGCCTCCTGTGTGAGAAGTGAATTTGATGGCCGTACGTCGGACCCGCGTCGTTAACTGTACAGGCTCACGTCTTTCCTTTGTAACCTCCAGAGTTTCTTTTCTCCTTTTACATATTTAAGTTCTGTTGTACGGGCCGCTCCTCCTCGGGTTCAGAGGCCTCTTTATCCTTAAATGTTGTTTATCCTCTGCTTTCAGAGATGTGACTTATCATTGCTCTTTTTTTTCTTTCTTCTCTTGTATAATGATCTCATTGAGAAGGGGAAAAAAATTAAATAAAGCAAAATGCTTTTTGAAAGACTTTGTTCCCATGAAGCTTTTCCTGTGTGTGTGTGTGTGTGTGTGTGGCTTTATAAAGTTGTGTAATGATTGTGTGAAAGATACTGAAGAGGATTATAAATGAGCGTTAAGTCGGTAATCCTCCGAGAACTGAATGAATAAATAATTTGTAATATCCTGTGCGTCCATCTTTTACCTTTCTAATCATTTTTAATCAATATTATATTTGATAATTTTATGCAAATCTTTGGGTATCGTCTGAGCAGCTTTTGGATCTTCTGGGGGTTTTTTTAACATTTTTTTTATTTTTCAAATCAGCTTTATAAACTGACAAACCTGGGAATAAAAACATATTTTAAAATTATTTATGGTTGATGTTATTTTACAAAATCAACATGCAGCGTCAGAAAACATCTCGTGTGTTTTTTAAATTTTATATATATATATATATATATATATTTTTTTTACCCCTTTTATTTCTTTCATTTTTATCCAGCTATTAAAAGCTTTAAAAGGTGGGCTTTATTTCTTTAAGTTATGTATTAATGTGTTTATCTTTAACCACTCTTAATATTTTAAAGCATTCTGGCTTTATTAGTTTAGTATAGTTCAAATTATTTAATTATCTGTTAATTTATTTTTATTTTTACTTCAAATATATTTGTTTGTTTGATTCTTTATTTATTAATCTGTTGTTAATGTTTTTGTTGTTGTTTTTTTAATTGGGTATTATCCATTTCGCCTACTTATTTATTAGTAGTGTTTTTTCTTGGGCTTTATTTATTCATTAATTTAATTCACATTAATTTGTTCGGTTTTTTTTTTAACTATTCTTTTTTTTTTTTTTTTTTTATGATTAAAGTTCTCAACCGTCCAGGCACTATCAAATTAATTTACATTTTTTGTTTGTTTGATTAATTTTTTATTAACCAGTTATTAATCTTTTTGTTGTTGTTTATTTTAATTTTTTTTTTTTAGTTTTTGTCATTTATCCATTTAATTCACTTTATTTGTTTGTTTGTTTATTTTTTTTTGGTTTTTTAAAGCCTTAAAACTTTTGGACTGATCCATTTAATCTCGTTTCTTGATGGTGGTATTATTATTATTATTATTATTATTATTATTATTATTATTAATGGACCGAACTCTAAATGAAACTGATGAGTTGGGGCTCAATCACACATAACTTCCTATCAGATATAAAGTGTATTATACACCAATCAGCCATAACATTAAAACCACTGACATGTCAGTAAGTGAACGGTCAGTTCTTGAAGTTGACGTGTTGGAAGCAGGAAAAATGGGCAAGTGTAAGGATCTGAGTGACTTTGACAAGGTTGTGATGTCTAGACGTCTGGGTCAGAACGTCTCCAAAACAGCGGGTGTTGTGGGGTGTTCCCGGTATGCAGTGGTCAGAACCTACTAAAAGCGGTCCGAGGAAGGAAAACCGGAGAACCGGCGAAGGGTCACGGACGCCCAAGTCTCAGTGATGCGTCCGGTCCGATCCCACAGAAGATCTACTGCAGCACAAACTGCTGGAAAAGTCGATGCTGGTTCTGATAGAAAGGAGTCGGAACACACAGAGCGTCACAGCTTGCTGCGTCTGGAGACGTGTAGCTGCAGAGCGGTCAGAGCGCCCATGCTGACCCCCTGTACTCCACCGAAATCTCCTACAATGGCCATCAGAACTGGACCATGGAGCGATGGAAGAAGGCGTCCTGGTCTGATGAATCAGGTGTTCTTTTACATCACGTGGACGGTCAGATATCACAGCACACCTTCAGAGGTCTTGTGGAGTCCATGCCTCGACGGGTCGGAGCTGTTTGGTGGAACAAGGAGAGGGGAACCTACACAATATTAAGCAGGTGGTCTTAATGTTATGGCTGATTTGATGTATAGTGTAGAGCAGGAAACGCTTCGTTCCTATGTGTAGTGTACTAATCTGGGGATTTATTCAGCTCGTGCTGCAGAGCTGCTCTCTGATTGGACCGCTGCATGTGACATGTTTTATAAGGCGCGGCGATTCAACAGTGTTGCCAGACCGCTATAAATAACATCATTAAATCTTTTGTTCAATATAAACTAAATATTGTATGTATATGATGTATGAAGTTTTACTGCACGGGTATTTGGTGCGTTTACAGATAGTTAGACTACAGAGTAAAATTTAATTTAGATTTATACTCGGGTTTTGGAAGTGTATTCACTGTCAGGGGTTAGTATTCATCTGGCAACCCGGACCCTGCATTCCGAACCCCCCCCCCCGGTGTCGTTCAACAAACCTGAGAGAATAACTTTCTGCGGTGTCTTCACTACTGTTCAGTGAGTTATTTAACGCGTTATATTGACATTTTACATCTAAATGTTGCAAAGATAGAAAATATAACACTAGATTTGGCGGATTATTATGAAAAAGAGACGCCAGTAGAGTGAAACGAATGATTCTTTCATTGTTGTTCATTTACCTGTGTGAATCAGGAATCGAGATGTTTAGTGATTGCTTGTGTTTTAGTTCATATTATAGCACCAATATTTACTCTTTTTTAAAAAACAAAACAAAAAAAAACAACAACTCCATTTGCACTTCAAATAGGAATATTATTAAAAAGTTAAAGGATTTGTTAATGGACTGGTAAGAAAAACAGAACGGCTTAAATGCGAGTCGGTTGAAAGAGTCGACTCCTCTCCTTAGTGAACGACACATCACCTATGTGTGTATGTGTGTGTGTGTGTGTGTGTGTGTGTGTGTGTGTGTGTGTGTGTGTGTGTTAGGCGTCTCAGGAGTCTCAGGATGGTGGGCAAACATGTGAGGAGAATGGATGAAGGTCTGATGATGATGCAGGAGCTGGAGGATCGCCTGAAGGAGCAGATCGACAAACTGGAACACGTCCGCCTGGCTGCAGCAGAGCTGAAAGAAAACCTGTCTGGGGTGAGAGGCTTTAAAAAGAATCCAGTGAGTCAGATCATTTGACTCGAGTCAGATCATTTGACTCAGCTCATCAATAAGAGTCGACTCTTTCGGCTCCTGAGCGACTCACTGCCATTTTGTTGTGACCCCACGTTCACACAAGAAAGTGACGGGTAAGCGTTTGTTTGTTTCGACACAGTTAAGCCACAAATCCAAGCGATTGTCCCGAACGATTCTTCGGACCAATCCTACACGGTGCATATGGTCCGGTGTTTCTTCGCTTCACTTTAGTTCATGTTTACTGTTTTAACTGGAAAAACGGAATACAGATGTTTAAATAAGTGTCGTGTCGTCTTCTCCTGTCGTACACGGCATCTTATTAAATGTATTTAGAAATGCTACGAAGAAAAATAAAGCTTGGAACGAAGTAGCAGAGCTCGTTGGTGCCTCTTGCTTTGCTAATCTCATCTGGCCACGCCCACATAGGACAAACTCCATATATAAAACACGTTAGCTACCTTAGCTACAGTGGAACTGTTTGAAAACTTGTTGCTCATTCGTGTGAATTAAAGAAATTTGTTTTTATATTGTCGTGTTTGGTTTAGAACGGTGGAGATCTGCGTCAGTCCATCGCTGAACACGTGGACTGGCTGAATCAGCTAACGGAGCGCGTGGAAACACTCCAGATGAATACGTCCGTCTTCGTCCAGGTCTGAAAACCTCTTAGATATTTTTACTACGTTAATATAAAGTTTGAGGAGTCACGTTGTGTTGGGCTTTTCGCAGACGAACTCCAGGCCTCGAGTCTTCAGAGGGAAACAGCAGAGCTTCCGAAATCCCACCCACTTCGGGCGTGGCCACCTGGTCGACGACGCCCAGTCGGAATTCGGTTGGTCTCCGATACGTACGAGGCGAAACAGCGACGCCGCGTCCGAGATGTCGTGCGCCTGGTGAGCGTGAAAAACCCGCTGTTCCGTTTCTCATGACGTGTCGTCACTTCTTATATTTATACACCCGCTCTATACGTCTGGGGTTTTTTCTTTAAAGTGAACAAATGTACTACTGTGTTGTTGTTTTTGTATATGTTTTGTAATACGCAAATAAAGAAACACTTTCCTGTCATTCATAATTCTACTTCGAGTCATTTCAAGACAGAATACACGAGCTTCGCGAGTTCATATTAAACTTTAAACTCAGATTTAAATCTCTATTTCATTGCGTCTGAGATATTAGAGGAATTGCGGGGAAATATAAAAATCACTCGTAAAGGAATTAAGGTAATTAATAATAGGGATTAATATTAATGTCAGGGAAAAAAAATCTTAATTATTGTTAGACTTTCACTCAAGTGACATTATTCTGTTTTTTTCCCACCACTTCTATAAAAACAGAAACTCTGAGACTGACAGTGTGCCATGTGCTATGGTTTATGTCCTTCTCCGTAAAGACAAAGTTTCCTTTTACCAATGAAATGCATCGTTCGACTGTCAAGGAAATAATCTACAAATGGTGCAGATTTCAAACGACTGCCAATTAGTCCAGGACCGACCATCCCAGAAAATTCAGCCCAAGAGCAGACCGTCTGATGCAAAAAGAATTCTCCAAGAACGCCAAAATTTTATCACAGGATCTGCTAGTAAGTCTTGCTTCTGTTGGTGTCAAAGTGCTTGTGTTTACAATCAGAAAGAGGTTGCACAGATTTGACCTGCATGGGAGGCGTGGCAGGAAAAAAGCCTTTGCAAGACTACAGGTAGTCAATGAGCATACAGGGAAAGACCAGGCCTTTTGTAATAATGTGCTCTGGACACGGGAATCAGAGATAGAGTTGTTTGGACACAGAAACAGCAGACATGTCCGGCGCAGAAAAAAAGACAGCTTTTCAGGAGAAGCACCTCATACCAACTGTGAAGCACGGTGGTGGAAATGTTATGGTTCGGGGTTGCTTCACTGCCTCAGGGACTGGACAGCTTGCGTTCATTGATTCAGCTACGAATTCTGCATCATATCAAAGAGCGCTTGAAGATAACGTGAGGCCGTCTGTCCGAAAGTTGAAGCTGAACCGAAAGTGGACCTTTCAACAGGATAATGATCCTAAACACACTCGCAAATCCACCAAGGAACGACTCAAAAAGAAGAAATGGCGGGTTATGGAATGGAATGTACTTACTTTTTCCACAGAAGAATATCACATCTATTGATATTTCTGTTGAATAAATGATTGAAAAAGCTATTTCTTCCTAACTTCATTAATAGGCGCTATTTCAAAATGGATCAAATATTTGCTCGTCCAAATATGTCAAAAAAGCCAACAACTCCCATCTTCACATGACTGTATATTGGTATGCTGTAAGTGTGTGTGTGTTTAAAGGATTTACATTTATGGCATTTTGGCAGACGCCCGGACAGAGTGACACGCCAAAGTCAAAGGAACTATCTTGATTTAATGTTCTCACAGAGCAAACCGGCTCGTTCATGATTACACACTGCTGTGTGTACAAAACACACCCGTGACCTGCCGCTCCAATCTGACCTTCTAGGAGGTAAGGAAGTCTAGGGATTTTTAAGACCGTGATTTTACCTGTGTTTTGTGTTAGAGGGAGCTGAAGCTCAGGTCTGACATCTGCAGTGACCTCAGCAGGCCTTGAGCCTGAGTGCTTTTGTGAAGGACACGGGACGACGAGGCCTTGTGCTCAACTCTATTCTTGGCTCGCTTTAGGCTTTAACGTCAGCTGAGAATGTCCATACTGTTCGCGGGCCTTGTTCCGAGCTATATATATATAAACTTGGCAGGACACAAAGTGGACACGCAGGTCATGTGACGGAGACGAGGTCCTACAATCCTCACAGTGTCACTGGGATAAAGTTTATTTGGACATCTCACAGGTTCAATGAGGAACTACAGATCCTCGAGTTTGGAGTTACATGTTGACATAAAAGAGGGATGTTAATATTTTCCTTTTGTAAGACGACATTGTAAAATGTCCAGTTCATAGTTCATGATACTCCAAATCCGATTTGAAATCTATGAATAGTTTTAGCATTATGCAATTTTATTCAGTATGTTTTTTGTAATCAAGGTAATAATTTAGTAATAAAGTAATAATAAAGTAAATTCTATACACATAGCCTGTATGAAATGATGTATATGAGACATATAATTCTAAAAGTAGTGTGCACATATACTATATTTTGTGCTGTATACAAGGTCATCCTGTATAATCCTGGGAATTGTTTGGTTTTTAATTTAAAAATAGATTTTTTAAAAATTTAATAAATAAAAAGACTTAGTTATACTTCCTTACTTAAAAAAAGTATTTACTTCTACATCAATGTACATGTATACGAACACATACGTAAAAAAAAAACAATCTGAACAAAATGTTCGGAACCTTTCAGGCATACTTGCACACTAGATAGTACGCAGGAATAGATCGCGGCTGCGCGTAACCATGGCGACAGCTCCTGCTCGCGTACTACACTGCGCAGTGCACTAGTATGCATATTCTGTGTGTTAATCATTTTTTCTCCTCCTATTGTCATTGGCGGAAGAGGGAGGGTCGAGCGACGACGTCATCGCCACGGGAACCAATGACAATAGGGCATACGACGCTCGCGCATTTTTATCTCGCGAGACGGGTGCTCGCGAAGGAAAAAAAATCCTTAAGCCTGTATAAAAATCGGCCATTTCGACCGAGCAGGCGAGCGAGCGAGTCAGAAGCCGGGAGGGATTAGAAAGAAGGCAGACTAGGCCGGATAAGTTTAAGAGAAATATCTATAACAAAGAAACAAACAAACATCCAAGATGAATGAGACTGCACTTTCATTTGCCAAGGATTTCCTGGCCGGAGGAATCGCCGCTGCTATCTCCAAGACAGCTGTCGCTCCCATTGAGAGAGTCAAGCTTCTCCTTCAGGTATGTCCGGCATCTTGTCGGCCCGGTAACCGAATCCCCCACCAGCATCTCCGCCTCAGCTGCCTCTTCCGCGGCCGCCGGGTCCGGCTTCATACCTCACACCGAATATATTACTCGTATTAAATTTATTAAAAAAAAAAAAAAGAAAGAATAAAGGTTACGATTATTATTTTTCGGTTAGTTAGCTAGCTAACCTTTACGTCAGTGTCCTCCAAGCTTAGCATTGTTAGCATAGCTTAGCTTAACGTAGCTTAGCATATCCGCGTAGCTTCTCATTCAAGAGGGCATGACATTGTGGCGCTAGCTTAAAAAAGACCACCTAGCATCACTTTGTCGCATTTTTTTTAAAAATCTATAATGTTATAAGGTTTTAAACTATCGCGTGTTTGTATCGCTGGACCGCGTGTGTAGGGATTTCTTTTTGTAATTTTATAGTTTCTTTAGGGGGGAAAAAAAATCCGACCCATCATGCACGCGGCCATTGAACAGGAAGCGGCGGCGTTATGTAATTGTTCCCTTTTCAGTAACGCTGACTTGTGCGGCTCGTCTTATAGCTTCCGTTTTACATTTAAATCAACCAGCGAACAAATAAATAACTGTAGATATGAAAGTAAACTAGTAGGTGGAATTTTAGACGGATTTTTAGTGACAAGGTCGTGGGAAGGGGATTTTTTTTCTTCTTCTTTTCTTTGCCCCGAGCTCTTGTTCCCTCTCCAGCTGCACTACATAGTGTTTAGGGTAGTTTTCTAGCGTGTGTTGGAGCACAGTGTTTTTAATAAGAATTTTTTAAAAAAGTACAAGGTCATATTGGTGACCCTTAATGTCTTTTATTTATATGAAATGAGTGGTGTTTTCCCTTTTCGGACACGCCTCGTTCAGCTGGGGTTAGCAGGTAAATCAGGTGTGTCGAGGTATGGAGACACTAAGACTGGGTCGATGAGAGAAGGTCGTCTGGACAGGAAGTGAGACGTAAGGTTTCTCTGTCTGTCCGCAGGTCCAGCATGCCAGCCAGCAGATCACGGTCGACAAGCAGTACAAGGGCATTATGGATTGCGTGGTGCGCATCCCTAAGGAGCAGGGCTTCCTGTCGTTCTGGAGGGGCAACCTGGCCAACGTGATCCGGTACTTCCCTACCCAGGCTCTCAACTTCGCCTTCAAGGACAAGTACAAGAAGATCTTCCTTGACGGTGTCGACAAGCGCAAGCAGTTCTGGCGCTACTTCGCCGGTAACCTGGCGTCCGGTGGTGCTGCCGGTGCCACCTCGCTCTGCTTCGTCTACCCTCTCGACTTCGCCCGAACCCGTCTGGCCGCCGACGTGGGCAAAGCTGGCGCCGGGAGAGAGTTCAGCGGCCTGGGCAACTGCCTGGTCAAGGTCTTCAAGTCCGACGGCCTCAAGGGGCTCTACCAGGGCTTCAACGTGTCCGTGCAGGGAATCATCATCTACAGGGCGGCGTACTTCGGCATCTACGACACCGCCAAAGGTGAGTCACTGAACCGCCCGGGGCTGGGTTTCTGTCCTGCTTTGCACCTCGTTAATGCGTTGGGAGCTTTAAAAAAAAATAAAAAATCCGTCTCACATAAGTTTGTTCATTTCTTTTGACACACAGGTATGATGCCCGACCCCAAGAACACCCACATCGTCGTGAGCTGGATGATCGCTCAGACTGTAACAGCCGTCGCCGGTCTCACGTCCTACCCGTTCGACACGGTCAGACGTCGCATGATGATGCAGTCTGGCCGCAAAGGAGGTAAACAAAATACTTTAATATTAACCATTAATTAAAATGAATTAGAATTTAATTATAATTGATGTATCTAAAAATAAAAACTTAAACATTCCTAAATGGTTCTTCTTTGGGTTTTTTTTTTTTTAAGAGGGATGTCCTGCTTAGTGCTTACACTTGGTTCTTTTTTTTATATTGTTATTTTTATAATTTTAGTTCCAAAGAACGGGACAAAAATAATTGCAGTCTTTATCGACCTCTATGAATTATATACGGCCTGTTTCATTGGTTTCCATGCTCAGCCAATCGTAACCGTGGTTGGTCTCCAGGCCTTCCTCTGATTGGTTCGCCGTCAGTCAAAACGACTATCGGCAAAAACATAACTTTTTCTGGAATAATGTTCAAAGCATTTACTTAAAAGTTCATCATGTACATAAATTTTTTTTTCTTTTCGTCGTGTTCTCAGCCGACATCATGTACACCGGCACCATCGACTGCTGGAAGAAGATCGCACGCGATGAAGGCTCAAAGGCCTTTTTCAAGGGTGCATGGTCCAACGTGCTCCGTGGCATGGGAGGCGCCTTCGTGCTGGTCCTGTACGACGAGCTCAAGAAGGTCATCTAGACGTCCCCTTCTCGTCCATCAACGTTTTTTTTAAATAATGTAAAGTTCACAGAGGGGGAAAAACAAGGAGGGAAAAGTAGAAAACGTTTAAAACATGTAACGTAACAAAACAAACCTGTTGTTCTGGCTGGACTCTTCTGCCTCATCATTGAGGCTCGAGTAGTACTGCTGCTGGTTCTGGTTCTGATTAATACAGAGATGGTGTTTATTTAAAACGGTGTGTGTGTGTGTGTGTGTGAGAGAGAGTGAGAGAATGTGAGAGAGAGGAGAACGAGCGCCATTCTTAGTCTGTTTATCATAATTTTTTCTCCCGGTCCCAACTGCCCATCTTCAATACTCATTCCTACACGTGAGAAAGTCCTGAGCGTGTTCTCCCTGTTCACTCCGCCAGTTTTTAATTCATGACTTGAATAAATTCAACCTACTGAAAAAAACAAACCCTGAACGCCTTTATTTATTTATTTATTTATTTATTTATTTATTTATTTGCATTCAGTTACATAAAGGTATAACACGCGCACAATTATCTTACTGTTATAGGAAAAGAGTCATCGACCGGTCTGGTGTGATGAAACTGAATCACTTTTTTACTACTCTGAGGTTAATTATTACCTGCAGTTTATTGGCTTTTTTTTTTTTTGGGGGGGGGGGGGGGGGGATAAGCTGTATACTTTTATAGCGTAATGTAACGGTTGATCGGACCCTTGAGGTGTGTCTTCCTGGTATCAGAGAGCCTGTAAATCTCCTTGGAATCCAGATCTACTATGAGCCCGGCCCACGTGATGTCAGTGTTTTAGCACGAGGTGAGTAATAGTGGAATCGTGCAGATTCTTATTGAGTGAAACCATTCATGTAAATTACGCTCACGCTGTTCCCTGGACTCACTCCAAGGGTTTCTGGTTGCACAGAGAGGATTTACTCTCAGCTCACCACTGCTATATTTGTCCCTCATTATCTCCTGCTCAGGCCTGATGACGCTCAAGAGCGCTCACACTGTCTGGAATCCTCGCTTTAATTCCTGTGTGCATGCGTTTCCGGTGTTAATGTCTGGAGAAGATCCATAGCTCCAGACTTCAGTCAGCTTCCTCCTACTGCTACTACTATTATTAATACTACTCCTCCTCGCACTATTAATACTCCTCCTAATACTATTGCTACTAACACTACTATTACTACTACTACTACTACTACTTACTCCTATTAATACTATTGCTACTAACACTACTATTACTACTACTACTACTACTACTTACTCCTATTAATACTCCTCCTATTACTACTACTAACACTACTCCTAATACTCCTACTACTATTGCTACTACTAACACTACTCCTAATACTCCTATTACTACCATTACGACTACTAACACTACTCCTAATACTCCTCCTACTACTAACACTACTCCTAATACTCCTCCTACTACTACTAACACTACTACTAATACTACTCCTAATACTCCTCCTACTACTAACACTACTACTAACACTACTCCTAATACTCCTCCTACTACTAACACTACTCCTAATACTCCTCCTACTACTAACACTACTCCTAATACTCCTCCTACTACTAACACTACTACTAACACTACTCCTAATACTCCTCCTACTACTAACACTACTCCTAATACTCCTCCTACTACTAACACTACTACTAACACTACTCCTAATACTCCTCCTACTCCTAATACTACCATTACTACTACTAATACTCCTCCTACTCCTATTACTACTAACACTACTCCTGATACTCCTCCTACTACTACTCATTATTATTTATTACTATTACTAACACTACTCCTATTAATACTCCTCCTCCTACTAATACTTCTAATACTCCTCCTACTACTAACACTACTACTAACACTACTCCTAATACTCCTCCTACTACTACTAACACTACTACTAATACTACTCCTAATACTCCTCCTACTACTAACACTACTACTAACACTACTCCTAATACTCCTCCTACTACTAACACTACTCCTAATACTCCTCCTACTACTAACACTACTCCTAATACTCCTCCTACTACTAACACTACTCCTAATACTCCTCCTACTACTAACACTACTACTAACACTACTCCTAATACTCCTCCTACTACTAACACTACTCCTAATACTCCTCCTACTACTAACACTACTACTAACACTACTCCTAATACTACCATTACTACTACTAATACTCCTCCTACTCCTATTACTACTAACACTACTCCTAATACTCCTCCTACTACTACTCATTATTATTTATTACTATTACTAACACTACTCCTATTAATACTCCTCCTCCTACTAATACTTCTAATACTCCTCCTACTACTAACACTACTCCTAATACTCCCATTAATACTCCTCCTACTACTAATACTTCTCCTAATACTCCTACTACTAACACTACTCCTAATACTCCTCCTACTACTAACACTACTACTAACACTACTCCTAATACTCCTCCTACTACTAACACTACTCCTAATACTCCTCCTACTACTACTAACACTACTACTAATACTACTCCTAATACTCCTCCTACTACTAACACTACTACTAACACTACTCCTAATACTCCTCCTACTACTAACACTACTACTAACACTACTCCTAATACTCCTCCTACTACTAACACTACTACTAACACTACTCCTAATACTCCTCCTACTACTAACACTACTCCTAATACTCCTCCTACTCCTAATACTACCATTACTACTACTAATACTCCTCCTACTCCTATTACTACTAACACTACTCCTAATACTCCTCCTACTACTACTCATTATTTATTACTACTACTATTACTAACACTACTCCTATTAATACTCCTCCTCCTACTAATACTTCTAATACTCCTCCTACTACTAACACTACTCCTAATACTCCTACTAATACTTCTCCTAATACTCCTCCTACTACTACTCATTATTATTTTTATTACTACTACTATTACTAACACTACTCCTATTAATGCTCCTCCTACTACTATTCATTGATACTCCTCCTACTACTCCTATTAATACTCCTCCTACTACTAACACTACTCCTAATACTCCTCCTACTACTTCTTCTCCTAATACTCCTCCTACTACTAACACTACTCCTAATACTCCTCCTACTACTTCTTCTCCTAATACTCCTCCTACTCCACCTCCTACTACTAACACTACTCCTAATACTCCTCCTTCTGCTACTACTCCTATTATTACTACTACTATTACTACTTCTGCTACTACTTCTATTATTATTATTATTATTATTATTATTATTATTATTAATACTACTATTACTACAGGTGCATGTCAAAAAATTATATTGTTAAAGTTCATTTTGTTCTGAAATGTAATTGAAAAAGTGGAACTTTCGTATTTTCTATATTCATTTGGAAATCAAGGTTCCAGAGTCTGGAGGACGAGCGGAGAGGAACAGAATCCAAGTTGCTTGAAGTCCAGTGTGAAGTTTCCACAGTCCGTGATGATTTGGGGTGTCGTGTCATCTGCTGGTGTCGGTCCAGTGTGTTTTCTCAAGTCGAGAGTCGATGCAGCGTCTACCAGGAGATCTGAGATACTTCATGCTTCCATCCGCTGACGAGCTTCGTGGAGATGCCGATTTCCTTTTCCAGCAGGACTCGGCACCTGCCCACAGTGCCGAAACTTCTAGTAACCGGTTTACTGATCGTGGTGTTACTGTGGTTGACTGTCCAGCTGACTCGCCTGACCCGAACCCCAGAAAATCTACGAGAGACACCAGACCCGACGATACAGACGAGCTGAAGACCGCTCTCAAAGCGACCTGGACTTCAGAACACCTCAGCAGTGCCTCAGGCCGATCGCCTCCATGCCACGCCGCACCGACGCGGTCATTCCTGCAGGAGGATTAAAACCCCGCCCGAGTATCAGCGCATAAATCACCATCCTGTTCACAAGGTCCACATTTCTGTATTATAAATTCTTTATTCGAATATTTTGAGATACTGGATTTTTTTTTTTTCTTCTCGAGATTCAAACAAAAAAAGCTTAAAATATATGAAAGTTCCACTTTTCCATGATATTAAGATTTTTTTTTTTGTTTTTGAGATGCCCCTGCTCTTCTAATCCTCTTCTAATCTAATCTAGGTGGGAGATGATTCCTACACCGCTTTAAACCCGTCCCTGATTCTGGTAAAATTCTGACTTGCTAAACACACGTCTCCGTCTGTACTTCCTGCTCAGACTTGGTGACTCTGATCCCCGCACCTCCGCTTTCAGGTAAACTCTGAGTCATCCTCCTCTGACTCTAATCCTGTTTTGTTTGTGTGGAGTCGTTTCGGGCCACGCCCGACTTTCCATGCAAATGAGCATGAACGCAGCAGTTGAGCAATTCACATCTTGTACCTTAAAACAAAGGTAAAGAGAGAGAGCGATATTTAAACTCAGATTCTCTCCGTTCTACACAAATTATACCTCCAATATGCAGTTCAAGATCTTAAGGACCGTCTCGAGTGATTCCTCGGGGCGTGGCCCGACGTTTCTTCGGTTCCCCTCTCGCGAATTTAGTTCTGACCTGCTATTAGTTTGATGCACAAGAGTAGAAGAAAAGCTCGTAAACGTGGTCTCATCTCGTCCCGTCATTCTCGTTAAAGGCGTAGGAAGAAGCGGCAGAGACGGTCTATTCTTCTCGTACGTAGCCGGACGTGTAACTCAAACAACCGCCGATTTCTGCGCCATTTAATTTGAACTCATAGCTTTGTTATAGCGCCCCCTTGTGGAGAGTCTTAAATCCGGTTCAAAAGCAAGTTTCTGTCCTCTGCATGGAAAAATATCCATTTGAGCACCCCTCAAAAGTATTTGAAAAGAGAAATTATTTTAACACGATCAAGAAGTCATAGCGCAGTTAAGGCATTAAAGCCGTGTTCCCATTAGTGTAGGATTTATGATCCCCAAATACAGATGGTTAATTGAATTATTATTATATCAAACTGTTTATGTCCATCTTATGACGAGCATAAAAATTTCGACCGCAATCGGTTCAGGACGCGTTACGCATCTAAAAATGTCAGTTCCAAATGAAATGTGATATTGTGGTGTCTAATTATCGTCCTGTGACTGCATCTTGTCACACCCTATGTTTGACTGTATATTGGAGAGAAATTGTGTGTGCGTGTAGAGTCACTAGACCTGTTCTATGCAGCACAGGGACTGACTCTGTTAATATTTACGCAGGCCGTGATGGCGAGACATGCCAGAAATGCCACACTCCTCTCAGCTCAGGAGTGAGTGACACATGATCTCCACCACACACACAAACACCGTGTTCTACATTCACAACTGCAAATGACACACACACGCACGTGTGCTCTCAGTAACTTATTTTGGCGTCTATGTGCTAATTTATTCCTCTGGCTTCCTGACAAGGAGATAATTACAGAAAAAAAAAAAGAAGAAACAGACGCTGTCACATTATCACGCTTTAGAGACTGAATCAAGTTCGGAATGATCTTCCTGTTACTGCCTTAATATCACAATTACGGGGTAAAAATGCTTCTTACAGATTGATCGTAATTGTTTGTGTCTCGTTTTGTTCCACCAGGCACAGATAAGCAGTGAGACAAACCAGCGGGTCGCGTTTAAAGAAAACGTGTTAATTTCATCAAGTTGATGAATTCGAGTTAGAGTGGGGTTAAGATTAGGGTTAGCCTACACCAATGATGATATGCTGTACATAACCCAGTGCACAAGTCACACGGTGAACATTTCCAATCAGATGTTGCCTTTATTAAACATCTTCATTTCACCCTTCATTCATTAATCACTCTGAATATAAACAGACCCTGACACCTTGCTACATTTGCTTTATTCTCAGCTATGTTTGTTGATTAGACTGGACTAAGGGGAAGTCGCTGAGGATGCACAAACTGAGTATTGGACCAGCGTGGACATCAGGAGCGTGAGAAACAGAACAGGTGTGACTGCCATCTTGTGATCAGCTGCTGCATTGCCATTTCCACCTGGGGGAGGTTAAAGGTCACAAGACAGGAGATCAAAAAGAGTTGGTTTGGATGTTAAACCAGCTGTGTCTTTACTCCAGTGTCAGAGTTAAAGCAGTCCGATCTCAGCTCAGGAAGCTGACAGGACGGAACCAAGTGCACCGTTGCGTTCGTCTTGAGCTCCTTAACGCGCAGTGTCAATTTGGGGAAAATCTGAGAACGTCGAATTTTTTGCCCAAAAAAACGGTAAGGGGTTAGCCTGTGTTTTTTCGGGCGGAAAAAATCGACGCTCTCGGAATTTCACCAGATTCGCCTTGTACGTCAAGGAGGTCAAGACGAACGCAGCGGTGCACTTAGTTCCGTCCTGTCACCTTCCTGAGCTGAGATCAGAGCCTCTGGTTCCCAATCAACTACACTCGATAAATGATGCAGGGCTGGGAGGCAGAATGGAAACATTTTACTCCTGGATCTGAATTAAAGTGCACGTGTTATCATCATGACTAAATCTCACCTCTGGTCAGCGTTGCTGATGTGAGGTTTACCCAGAAAGTGGTTTTATTTGAGACTACAGTGGCCCTGGAGGACAAAAAGCACATGCATCAAATCAAATATATACACAAGTATTCTTTAACACAAATCTTATAATTAGTACTATTTATATAAATAAATGTAATATTAATCGTCATTTAACTACAGGAATAAAACTGGGTTAAGTTCGTACTAAACGTATAAAGTGGTACAGCAGGTGCCATTACTTTTGCACTGTTACACACATTCTACTGTATGCACATGAACGCGTATTTCTTTTTAACGGTCATCTTGTATTGTTTATCGTCTGCGGCATCAGTTCGGTGTTTTATTTTAATATTAAATCTGCAACAAAAACAAAACCCCACGAGTGTCTCACGTGATGAAGGCGGTGGTGACGGACGCTGGAGGAATCCAGGTGTAGATGGTACTGCTGCTCTTACTGTTCCTGTTGGAGTGTGTGATGGCACTTTGGGTTCCTGAGCACTACAACACACACACACACAATGAAATAAAGTTTTACACCATTCTATTATCGTTGCTATAGTAACAGCTCGTTCTTAAGAGACCTGAACAGCAAACACTCAACATAAACAGGAAAAAAAAACGTGTTCATTGACATGGTGATGTTTATTTAACATTTACGGAAGGAGTCTCCAGTGTCATCTTCAGGACACGGGCGTTTACGCTTCTTTGGTAACGTGACGAGCTGCATTTTTGTCGTCTTTGTAATAAGCGAGAGTCCGGAGCGACCGGTTATATCTTCTGTGATTGAAGAGATCGCGCTCAGATCTCGGCTCAGGAGCGTGACGAGACGAAACCGAGCGCGCTCCTGCGTTCGTCTCGGGCTCCTTGACGTACGGTGCGAATTTGGTGTAAACCTGAGAAGGTTGAATTTTTCGGCCTAAAAAACGGTAAGGGGGTGTTAGCCTGTGGTTTTTTTGGGCGAAAAAAATCAACCTTCTCAGAATTTAACCAAATTCGCACCGCGCGTTAAGGAGCCCGAGACGAACGCAGGAGCGTGCTCGGTTTCGTCTCGTCGCGCTCCTGAGCCGAGATCTGAGCCTCCGATTTTCACCGTACTACACACAAAAAGTTCTAGTTCTACAGGAGATGGACGAGTCCGAACAGCCTTTATAAAGGGTCTGTGAAAGGTGCAGAATAAACATCTTTCCAAAGCAAGTCCATAAAATAAACATCATTTTACACGCTAATGTTTTTCTGCTCTAAATGTGGTGTGTGTGTGTGTGTGTGTGTGTAAATACCGATAAGTATTGGGTATTGAGTGGTGGAGGTCCCCAGGTCCCCACAGCGTCAGTGCTGGCGCCGGATCGAGCCTTCAGGAGCAAGCCGGCGTACACCGGGCCCTCAATCGTCACTGACACACACACACACACACACACACGGTATTAACACCACACAAACACTTACTCCAAAATATCCACACTGCACTCTTAATAGTCTCAATTTTAGCATCTCCTCAAAAGAAACGGTCCGAGTCAGTAACACAAAACAGCTATAATCTGTTCAGTTTTTCCTCCGGGGAAATCGTGTAAAAAGAAAGAAAAAAGTGCAGGACTTGCATGAATCCCTTAATCCCGAATTACGACGAGCACCTAAACATCGTTCACGAGTTACGACATTACCCTGTGCTCTTTCCCCCTCATTTAAAAAAAAATAAAACAAACAAAATGAATAAAACTAGTACAGGATTATTATATCTTGCACAGCAGAGTCACATGACCTTTTTAGCCCTGAGGAAAAAAGAAAAACACCTGAAGAAAGTCAATAGAAGTTTTATTATTAATACATTTTTGTTCTGTATTTAAACTTATGAGGGACTTTACTAAGATCACCTAGAGGATGTGTGTGTTGGGTTTAACTGAGTGTAATGGCAGCGCATGGCCAGCAGGGGGAGCAGGTGATTTACTCCGAGCAAAAAAATAATCATAATTTTCACTTCACTGTAATGTCTAAAATAATAATCACTTAATTAATCATCGAGCACTAATCATTAATTTTCAGCTATTTAGGAACAAAGTCATTTTAATGAAACTATTTAATAAATGCATTTAAAAAATAAATTAAAAAAACCCCCCGATGTTTACGTTTACACTTTCGGAGTGACGTTGGCTGTTAGAAAGATTTCATTACATTATAAACCGAACAAATAATTGAGTTATTTATTATTTGAAAAATCAGCCACAAAAAAAAAGCAGGTATTTGATCAAATGAAGCTGTATTTAAATCTAGATCCTTCCTTTAAAATCACATTTGTGATTTAATCACATTGTGTGCCGCACATGATCAACACAAAGAAACTCAAATTAAAATCATACAAAAGCGCTGAAATTTCATTTGAATACTCTTAAATAACTGAGAATTAGAAATATAATTCATCATTTACCGTTAGCAGTGTACAAACTGTACGGAAAACATGCAAATGAGCTTTAAACGATGAGGAACGTACATCTTCTGTGTGTTATGGTGAGTAACTTATAAATATAGTTCTGATAAATGAATAAAAAAAAAAAAATCAACCCCCAAATACTTTGCGTTAACACATTACATCCATTTCTGTACATTTATAAATAAATAAATATCTATTCATATTCTGCGGAGACGGAAACAGTCGAACGCGCTCGTCTGAGTAACTCGAGAGATATTTAAAGCACAAGACATCCAGAAAAAAAACAAAAAAAACAAAAAAAAAACAAAACCCGAGCTCCTGCCGTCTCCGAGCTCACCGGAGGTGTTCCTAATCCGTTTCCTTACCCTCTCTAATGTCATCATGAATCACTTATGAAGCATTATAAGCTCTTCCTCGTCCTCATGGGTGCTAACGCCAACGCTAACTGCCTGTACAGGCTGCATCGTATTACACGGTTAACATCACACCTCCATTTTAAACATCTGCACCCTTTAAACGACGCCGTCCATTTCCAGATCCTCTTCCTCACCTCCATCAGCGACTCATCGCTCCACTGCTTTATCCCTCCATCGATCGTGGCAGACCTCTGACCACCTCTTCCTCCTCCTCCTCCCTGCAGACCTCATCACTTCTCCTTCATCTGTTCTTCTTCACCTCTCTCGTAAACAACCCCCGTTTAGTCGAGTCTACCGGTTCCTCCATCCTTCCATCCATCGAGTATCCACCATCGTGTTCACCAACTCCAGCAATACCTACTGCTCATTTTCCATCGCTCTCAAACTGTTCACTATCCCTCCAAACATCAATCATCTGACAGCTGATTCACTATTCATCCAGATCTACCTGCTCATCAACTCTCCATCCATCCATCCATCTCTACCTACTCACAATCACTCCATTTTCTCTATTGGCTGGTCTGATCGCTTCCTTCTTCTTCATCTAACCTCCTCTTGCCCTGGTCACGATACATCTCTCCATCCCTCCATCCTTCTCCCCTGGTCAGCTCGTTAGCTATCCCTCCAGCCAACCTTCTCCCATCATCTCATAATCCCTCCGTTCATCCAACCGTTCTCGACCGGCTCCTTCCGTTCTCAGGAGTGCCCTCAATCCTTCCCTCCATCCATCCATCCATCCATCCTCTAGAAATAAAGGTTTCTTTCTAAAAAGTGTTCCATTTGGAACAATTTACGAGGGAAACCTTTACGAGTTCCTCTTACTGACAATCAGAAAATGTAAACTGTCCCGTTTCCCAGTCTGCTCTCACTACACTGAAGGTGTAAACTCGTTAAATCCCATCGCAGCATTAGAGGTTACCTGTGATGGCCTGATTGGTGCTGAAGGTGGTGTTGCTGACGGCGATGGTGTAAGGAGACGGACCCGACTGCGCCGGGGCGCCGTGTTGAGGGGTCATGTCCACGCACCTGCCGACCGGAGCTCCGGACGGATATCCCGTTACAGAGGTCCAAACCTGGAGCCAAAAAGCGACAAAGAGCACGACCTGCATGTCAACACCGACCTGAAAAGCACAGAGGAGAGGATGTGTGTCCAAGACCGGAGGGGGAGAGAGGCGGATTTGAGAAGGAACTTTGTGCTGAGTCACAGTGACATGAAAAAAAAAAACAAAATCCTCCCCTCATTCCTTTCATCATGCTTCGGCTTCATGAAGTATTCATCCCCTCTGGTTCAGGTGAGGCGTCAGTTCCCAGAAATGCCCTCGCCCGCACCACCACACCCACACCCACAGGCACACACACAGGCACACACACACACCCACACACATGCACCCACGCGCACACACACACACACGCACACACACACACACACACGCACACACACTATTGTATACTGATTACAGACATACAAGGAACTTCTGCAAGCTGGTGAAGATCAAGGAAATGATCTCCACCAACAGCATACATGATCTCTCGCTTGACTCTCACACAACAATGCTGCTTCAGTTGCTCATATTTACTTCCTCCTTAACACTTCTTCAATGATCTATTGTTCTAGCTTTCGAAAACATCGGAATGCTGTCGAAATGTGGAATCGGACCGGTCCGAAGCCGTTCATTAACTTCCTGTAAACAGCAGCTACAGGTCACAGGTTTATTCTAATGCACTGTACTGTGTACTCGGACCGGCTCAGATCCGAGCTCGGGAGCGTGACGGGATGAAACCAAGGGCACGCCTGCGTTCATCTTCACCTCCTTAACGTCCGCTGTGAATCTGGAGGAAATCTGAGAATGTCAAATTTTTTGCTAAAAAAACAACAATAAGTTAAAAATCTTTGTGGCGAAAAAACAAAAACAAAAACAAACAAACAAACAAAAAAATCGACATCCTCAGATTTTCACCAAATTCACAGCGTACGTTAAGGAGGTGAAGACGAACGCAGGCGTGCGCCGGGTCCGGTCCCGTCACGCTCCCGAGCACAGACCTGAGCCTCTGATTTCCCCGAATACGACACTATAATGACGGATTCCGGCGAGACGCACTCGTGTAGCGCACGAGCTCGGACGGAGGAACGACAGGAACGTTTAGAATGTTAATAAACGGTCTGATAGATCAGACATGACAGAGTAAATATATCACAAGGCCATATTATGCAAGTTGTTGAACACAGAATGTATTTAATGTCATTTAAATCACGTACACGGTCCTGTACAGGCCCTCGGGACGTTCTGATCGCTCACGTGTTGAACTGTTTATTGTGGATTTTGAGTCTCGAGTGTTATATAAACCCGTAATCTCAGAAGAGTATATCGATAATGTACTGTTTAAATCAGATCAGACCATGATCAGATCGAGATGTTGAACAGGGTTGGTTTTGTGTTTTTTTTTTCCTGTACAAACTCAAAGCACTTCCTGTATCCCGAGCTGAAGGAGGCAGACGCGCTCAGAGACGTGCCGGGTTCGATTAGTGGTTTATCTGGATGACAGAATTGACACGTATTTAACACGAAAGAATAAGAATAAGCAGTTCAATGACACGTGAGACATCAGAGGCCGAGACACGCCCGAGAGGACCAGGCAAAAAACAAGTACACTGCGTTTCCAACGAGTTTCTCTTTCCTGTGACGCGTTTCGTTAAATCTGTCCACTTCAGCTCCGGACTCTCTCCTTTATAAAGTCGAACGTTGATCGTCGTCCCTTCGTTCAAGACGATTCGAGTCCAAAGGTCATACGAGGTCATGCGATCGTCCGGATTAAAGTCAGTCCTCTTTTCGTCTATTTCTTCTGTCGTCGTCGTCGACGCGCTCGCCTGGCTCCGCCCCCTCGCTTCCCCGCTTTGCCGCCCTTCTCCTCCAGGACGATCTGTGGCCGCTGCTTCAGCGCGCCGGCGCTTTTCCGATCCGGCAGGAAGTCCTCTTTCCTCGGCGGCTCGATGATGGAGCCCAGTTTGGTCACCACTTTGGGCGCGGTGAGTTTCTTCACCGTGTTCTGCGTGTTCCACGTCTGACCCACGGGAGAACGGATACACGTCTCGAACTGAGAGCTGTCCTGGAACGGGAACGGCAACTGGCTCACCTGCGGAAGGGGGGGCAGAGAGAGAGACCAAGAGAGAGACCAAGAGACAGACAGACAGAGAGAGACAGACAGAGAGAGACAGACAGAGACAGAATGAGAGGGAGAGACAGACAGTGAGAGACAGAGAGAGAGAGACCGAGAGAGAGACAGAGAGACACAGACAGAGCGAGAGACAGAGAGAAAGAGAGAGCGCGACAGAGAGAGAGCGCGACAGAGAGAGAGAGCGACAGAGAGAGAGAGCGACAGAGAGAGAGAGAGAGAGAGAGAGAGAGAGAGAGAGAGAGAGATAGAGAGAGAGAGACAGATAGAGAGAGAGAGACAGATAGAGAGAGAGAGAGAGCGATAGAGAGAGAGAGACCGATAGAGAGAGACCGATAGAGACAGAGAGACAGATAGAGAGAGAGACAGATAGAGAGAGAGAGAGACCGATAGAGAGAGACCGATAGAGAGAGAGAGAGAGAGACAGATAGAGAGAGAGACAGAGAGAGAGAGAGAGAGAGAGAGAGAGAGAGAGAGAGAGATAGACAGAGAGAGAGATAGACAGAGAGAGACAGATAGATAGAGAGAGAGACAGATAGGCAGAGAGAGAGAGAGACAGAGAGAGAGAGAGACAGAGAGACAGAGAGAGAGAGATAGAGAGAGACAGATAGATAGAGAGACAGATAGGCAGAGAGAGATTCACAGACAGAGAGAGAGACACAGATAGAGACAGAGAGAGAGACAGAGAGAGAGAGAGACAGAGAGAGAGCGAGAGACAGAGAGAGACAGATAGATAGAGAGAGAGACACAGAGACAGAGAGAGAGAGACACAGATAGAGACAGAGAGAGACAGAGAGAGAGAGAGAGAGACACAGAGAGACAGAGAGAGAGACACAGATAGAGAGACACTAAGTACACGGTGATGTTCTGGTTTGATAAAAAGTCATTTTGAGCGCTCGCAGCGTTGATTAAAAAGAAAAGCAGGGCATTATGTAGCTCATCAGCGCTTCTCCTTTTCCTTTAAAGCGTCTGTACATCACGTCCTCTCTGAGCTGCAGGTTACCTGATGTAACGCGATGGACGAGTTCCTCTTCTCGGAGAGGATCACTGCAGGAAGCTTCTGGTCTTTTCTCGGAGCAGCAGGAGGAAGCTTCAGCCGAAACCTGTAACGAAACAGACGCTAACTGACCCCGGCCTCCAGGACTATCCGTAACCCGGTCCAGTTCCTGTCTCTGACGGAGACGACTGATGGACACGATCATAAAACAGTACAACATTCACAACCTCACATTTTCTCCTCTAATAAAACCCTGTATAGAATTGATCAAATGTGCCGTATCGGAGCTGGGGTGCCAATACTTTAATCTCAGCAAGATTTACATCTGATTTGAAGGTGCATCAATAACATCGATGGTCAGACTTGAAAAAAAGTACTAGCTTTTTATTTATTTTTTTTACTGAGCATCTTTCCAACCCCCCGCCACCAACGTATCCATGGTAACCACATACTCATAGTTAAGATGAATATCCAAACAGTAAATATAAATAAAATAACCGATATGATGCGATTCCTGTACGACTCACTTTAAGCGTTTGTATCGGGGGGGTTTGAGCCCGACTCCGCCCCAGTCCCCCCACCCGGGCAGGGTCAGGTCCACCACTTTGGGTTTCCCCGCCTCTTCCTGTTTCTTTTTGTCTTTCAGGAAGTCGGCGATGACGTCGTCTCCCGCGAAGGCCTCCTTAATGATGGACATCTGCGTCGACGGGCCCTAAAGCGGAGACAGATGACGGGTCTCACGTTCTTTTAAATCGCCATGGTTTCGTTTCATTCCAGAAAAGCAGCGAAGAGAAACAAAACAGACGAATACACACACACACACACACACACACACACACACACACAAACACACGGGGAAAAACCCACAAAGCCAGCTAATAATATCCGGGTTTGGCTTGATTTAGCAGAACAGGTTAACCCAAGCTCAGTGCGTTCCATCAACAAGTTCAGGAGCAAATTATTTCTGCTAACCCGAGCCGGAACCGGCCAATCAGGTCTGGCGTGTGTGTACACCACATATATAAAAAGATACCGTGTCCTGACAGTTCTGAAGAGTGACGTCTCGGAAAAGGGGGCGGAGTAAAAATACAAAAAAAAGGTCAACAGTACAATTTGTTGTTTGTTTGTTTGAAATACAGCACACTTTTCGATATAATCCTTCTTTTACGAATCATTTATCCAACGCTGCTCAGAGAGTTTTCCTGCTAAACGATGTTTCCACTATTTCCGGCATCCAGAATTATCCTTTTTATTTGTAAATATGTTTTCATGTTAAACTGCACCTTTTTCTACCTGCCTCTATTTTTAATTTTACGATCGTTTTGGGCGTAAAAGCGGTCTCTCTCAAATTAACAGTACGCGTTACAAATAGCTTTTCTTAAAAATCTAATTTATTTCACCCTGGAATGTTGTTTTTAATGCATTTCGAAAACGTAATTTTGTTAGGGGTCCCTGCTGAACCTCGTCATGTGACATCGATAAGGCCCGACTCTGCTCTGGTTGGCTGTTAGAGAACACAGTGTAACCGATCAGTAAGCGTCCTCTTAATGTTTCGTGCGATTGGATTATTTTATGTTTAGTATTTACTATTAAGATGAATAAATTAACGACCGTCCTACATGAGTTATTACCATAAATAACAGGACGGTAGCAGGCCGTGTACAGAGCTACGCGAGTGATCTGATAACTGCTGAAATCAGATTATAATGCAGACTCAGAAATGTGAGAGCTTCACTGATAAACCGAGAGAAAGCTTGAGAAAGAAAGAGAGAGAGAGAGAGAGAGAGAGAGAGAGAGAGAAAACTCGAGGTGAAGCTCGCTCGACCGTTTTTACGGCGGTCGTCGTGTTTACCCGGTTTTCGCGAAAAGCAGGAAACGAAGTAGAAAATCTAAATGTAAAAGAATACGAGTTTACATCCCTCGACTCACCTCCTCTTCCTCTCCTTCCTCTCCCTCCACCAGCGTCGGCGCCAGCGGCACTGTAATCACGTTGGCGTCTTTAGTGAGCACTTCGCTCGGGTCGATTTCTTTCTTCTTCTTCTCCTTCTCGCTCCGTGGCTCAGACGAGGTGTCCACGCCGGCGGCATGTGAAGCAGACGCCGCCGTCTCCTCCGCAGTCCCATGATGCACCAGAGCCTCCAGGTCCTCCATGGTGCAGGCACGGACCGGCGTCTCATCCAGAAGCCCCTCCTCATCATGCGCAAGCTCCGCCTCTCGCATCCGACTGGCTCTGCCCTGCGGCGGCGGCTCGGTGGGCGTGCGAGTGCTCTTCATCAGCCTGTTAAACAGAGTGTTGAATTCAGACACGACCTCTTCTTCCTCCTCTTCCTCGTCCTCCTCCACCATTTCCTCTTCCTGTACGTCTCTCGCCGTTTCCTCTGCGTCCTCCTGTGCTCCTGCGTGCGCTGAGGATCGATCAGAGATGTCAAAAATTCAGCAACGGAATTTCACACAATCCCCGCTGACCACGTGATCGTGATCACCGGGGGATACCGAGTAGTCCTGGAAAAGTGGGCGGAGCTAAAATGCAGTAAACATAGCCTACAGTACATTTTCCTTACGGGGAAATGGGCGGGGCTTCCAGGGCATCAGTTAATGTAGTTTAAAACACTTACGCAGCTGTCAATCACTCCAGATATTGATCTTAGGCATGTGTTTGAGTGATAACCACGCTCCTCTTTATTACATCGGATACTTGACCAAAAGTTATTTATCCATCACCATAGCAACCGGAGCTAATCCGTGTAACTGGAGATGAGATTCCAGCAGTTAAGTGACTCAGTGCTGCTGGATAATACATGAGAAGTGCTTTATTAGCGCGTGTATACATTACAACACCTCTGATACTGACACCAACACTAGCCTTGTGTGTGTGTGTGTGTGTGTGTGGTCACTGTACACAGCTCATTAACACACTGTAAGTAATTAACTCCTGTAAGTAATAAACGCGGTGTGTGTTTACTACTTACATGAAACATGAAATTTAGGCCACGCCCCCTGCAAGACAAATGGAGATAATGGACAAATGTCACAGCGAGCGTGCGAGTACGTACCGTCTGGCTCCTCCTGTGTGACAGGGACCAGATCGTCTTCCTTGTCTTGCCTCAGCTTCCGTTTCGTCTGAAAGTGCCTCAGCAGCTGCTCTTCCTCGTTCTCCTCTTCTTCCTCTTCCTCTTCCTCTTCCTGTTCCTCCTCCCGTGTCTGGCTGCTTGCTGGTTCATCTGTAGTCGTCGTGACAGGATCCGCCGTGACCTCGTGACCCTCGCTGCTCAGTTTGCCTCTCATCCAGGGGTTCACGGAGCCGGAGGCGGACTCGTTCACGAAATCAGGGAGAGCGCTCGCCTCTTCGTCGTCTCCTCCCTCGTCATCATCGTCTGATGACACCACGAGTTTCTGAGTCAGATCCTTGTTCAGCTCCAGCTGCTGCTGCATGGCCTTACGGGCCTGAAAAACGACGCCCGGGAGGAGAGAGAGCGGATCAATCAGCGTGGTGATAAAGAAATACGGTTGTGTATCGTCTAGAGACGAGTGTCGCGTAGAATTATGTTACGATGTTTAAATCCCCTTCCTGCTGCTGTAGGTAAAACTAACCAGCGAACTTGGCTGAAGAATGGATAAGTAAAAGAATAAAATAAATAAATAAATAAAATGTTATGTTAAACAGATAAAACAATATTCTTAAAATAAAAACACAGTAAAAGACAAACAAAAAAAATATGGCTTAAAAGTGTTAAACAATATTAAAACCACTAAAAACGTGAAACCCGAGTCAATTAAAATCAAAATCAACAGAGCGGATGTTAAAGGTGCGGTGTGTAAAGTTTTACGGCGTGTCCACACCTGGGATACTTGCACAGTTCCACAGAGAAAAACTTTTTTTTGGAAATTCTAAGTTTGTTTTACATTCATTTCTGGCCTGAAAATTAGCCCCGCCCCCGGTCGGAACAGAACAGCTCATCCCCGCCCCTTTTCCTTAAAAAACAACCATATAAACAGAAAGGGGAATATGGCGAATGCTTGCTGAAGGTTTTCACTGTAAGCGCAACTCACCCAACACTGCACGCGCGCGGCCCCCGCTAAACACGACGCGCGCGGCCCCCGCTAAACACGACGCGCGCGGCACCCGCTAAACAAAATTCGTTGTAACAAATTAGTCAGTGAGATTTCCCACGTGGCCGTTCTCACCGATTCGTCGTATTTAGCCATGATGGCTTTGGTCTTGGCCCACTTGCCGCTGTTCTGGTGTTTGAGGGACATCCTCTCCTCCATCCGGGACAGCTCCATCTTCTTCAACTCCTCCAGCGCCGCAGCCGGATCCGTCTTCATCATCTCATCAAACTGCTTCAAGAACTCCTTACGCTTAGCCTTCTTCTGTACCTTATGATACCTGACAGAGAGACAGAGAGAGAAATAAAACTCCAAACCACAAACAAAATAAATCGTTAAAAAAATAATAATAAAGAGGGGAAAAAAAAAAAACTGAAACAGATTACAGAAGTTGTTTAATCGTCAGTGGTGTGTGTGTGTGTGTGTGTATGCACTATGATGAGCTGTGTAATAAAGTATAAAACAAAACGCTGCTATTAAATTAACTATAACTAATGTATTCCCACTTACGCCTTGCTTTTGATCTTTTTCTCTCTCCGAGCTTTGGCCTCGTAGTAAGACTGCAGCGCTCGCGCCTTCTGGAGCTCGGCACGCCGGATCTTCGCCTGCAAACCAAAACAAGGAACGTTTTAACAAACCGCCGACACCGAACACACGCCACGAAACAAATCTAGCAAATATCAAGCGTCTGACATCCAACATCGCCATCAGACAGGCTACATCAGACACTGCGTTGTAACGTATACGTGACAAAATAACAGCAATCTCGACACCCGACATTCAACCTGCACCCAGCACCTGACAACCCAAGATTCCTCTTCAGAGTCTAGCAGCCTAGACTCTGAAGGCGGGGCTTATGTAAGACGTGACCGACACTCACCTCCTCTAGACTCATGGCCCTGATGGACGCCTCCTCCACAGGGGTCAACACGGGGTCAGTGACCGGCTGATGATTACTGTGCAGGAGACTGAAGATCTGCTGCTCCAGAGGAGTCTGAGCCTGACAGAGAGAAGGGGTTTTTAAATAAAATATATATATAATAAAATTTACAAAGTCAGAAATAGATAATTGTATAAATACGTTGTCCATTACACACATTATATATCTGTACATGTTTAATATTTTACAAGGTAGGCCTATCAAAAAGTATTCTGATAATGATTATAAAAATTATAAAATATGCAACCAATTTGTTTCTTGGCAAACACCGTTAAAGATATAATGAAACACACACACAGCATGCGCACACACACACACAGGGAGAGAACACACACCTTCCATCCAGCCACCACCTGCTCCACACGTTTGGGTCCGGCTGGTTCCTGTTTAAGAGGGAAGATGATCTGCTCGGCCTTCTGGTTCTGTCTGATGACGGTCTCCCAGCGGGACACCTCCTTACTGCTGCGCTCGTACGCCACGCCCCTCTGGATCTGTACACACACACAGCGATTTTTTTTTTTTTAAATAAAACACACTAAAACAAACTTCAGAGCAAAAACTTTCAGAACAGGCTTTCTGGGCCGACCAATGAGAATGCAGAGGGGGTGGGGTTTGTTTCTACAAGCCAATCAAATTCATTAAATTTTATCAGTATCAGCGGCTTGTGTGATTTCCTGAACCGCTGCCGCCGTTGTTTCAATCTAACGTTTTAAAGTGTAAGCACTAAGTTTCACTAAAGAGAAAAGTATTGGCACCCTTGTGACTGTACTGCGTGTGTGGAGGTGTTAAAAACGCACACCTTCTCGGTCTGCTGGCGGCTCAGCGGGAGCTCCAGCGTCTCTTTCGAGTTCTGCAGTTTCCTCAGCTGCTTCTTGGTCTTGCTCGGCGCTCCAGGCGTTTCCTCCGCGCAACCCAGCAGGTCCGAGAGCTTGACCTTCTCTCCCGCTCCCTCTGCGTTCACCGAGAACTCCGAGACCTGCTGGCTGGCCTCCGATCTCTCCGCCTGCATCCTCCTGAAGAAGGGGTGATGTGTTACCACGACAACCAACATCTGACCATCGCCAAAATTAATTAATTAGCACACATGGGTCATAAATAAATAAATAAATAATTCATGCTGACCTTCTCTTCCCTCCCAGAGAGCTGATGGCCTCCAGGAGTTTAGTGTGTTTCCTGTCATCATCGATGTCCTCCTGCGTGTGCACACACACACACACACACACACACACACACAGATAATATTTCAAAGAAGCATCTTTATACTCATCATAAATGCTTTATATTAAAATATATATCATCTGATATCATTACAAAAAGTGTCAGAAAACTTTACTGCATGTTTTAATCACATCATGAAGCCCTGGTTAGGAATTTCATCACCATGACAACAACTCCAGAACGCTCGAAAGTTATTTACATGACGAGCGTTAAACTAAGACGTTGTTGAAGGGGGGAGAAAAGAATGGTCATCTTATGCGTAAAGACAAAATGCTAAAACTGGCTGTAGGACCGTGTGTGTGTGTGTGTGTCTTACCTCGTCCTCACTGGCACTGATCATGTTCTCCTCATCAGGAGAAAGCTCCTCTTCATCATCATCCACCAGTACTGCAGCCATTTTAACACGTTTCCTGTGGAAAGAAAGTAATGCAATGAATTCAGCTGGAATTCAATGAATTCAGCAACTCAGTTGAGTTGTTATTAACTCAACAATGACAACTGATTAATTCAGACTTAATCTACTGATACACATCTCCCCACACACATCACTGACATGTCGAACTATATTATTATTATTCCAATCAATTCTCACACACATCTATGCGTTTAGTTCATTTTGATAGATTATGTACGGTTTAGTGTGTGTGTGTGTGTGTGTGTGTGTGTGTGTGTGTGTGTGTGTGTGTGTGTGTGTGAGTGAGTTTAGACATGCATCTTGCTTTATCCTGAACTGGTAGCTATAAACTTCTATTACCTCTTCGCCACATTAATGTCGTAGTGACAACTAAAACATTTCCTGCGTACACTGAGTGCTAACAGAAACTCATAAACTTGTTCTATGTAAAGACACTGCAGGTCCTTCAAGTTCAGACATCTTATACACTTTAATTTAAACATAAGAAATAAGAAACAGAAAAGAAAAACACCTTGTGCTGGAGTCCATGCTGAATCTGCCCCACGTGCGCAGCAGCGAAGTCGCACGATAAAGTTCTCAAGCAGTTGTTGTTGTTGTTTGTTTTGTTTAATAAAACGACACAAGGTCGACGTAATCATGAAATAAACAACAGTAAGCACACTTATTATATATTTACTTTTAAATAAACGATTTGACCAAAGCTGTTAAAGCAATTTTCTCTGTGCTAGCTTCCGCCATTGCCAGTGACGCGCGTCGCAGGATGATGACGTATGAGGAAGTGAACTCCGACGTTCCCAATACGTTCGAATATTCATATAATCTTTTCCAGTCTATTCTATTAAAAAATGAATGAATAAATAAACAAATTATATATATATATATATATATATATATATATATATATATATATATATATATATATATATATACGCTTTTAATACACAATACAAAAAATATTTTTTTTACAAAACGTAAACATTGTATCTTTTGTAATAAATATGCAGAGACTGTTGTTCATTTATTTTGGTTCTGATCATTTGTATTAAAAACAAACAAACAAACAAACATCACTGAAAACAGAAATTATTTTTGTTTAGTCTCCTAAAAATAATAATAGAGCTACGTATAAACATGCATATAATGATACGTCATAATAATATAGCAATAATGGTGAAATTTCATATCCAGAAACGTAAATTGTTAGGTAAGATGCCTTTTTTTTCACAAAAGCACAAAAATTTTACCCAAATCTAGGGGGGCACGGTGGCTGCCATTCTGCCGTGTGTGCATGAAGCTTGCATGTTCTTCCCATGCTCTGGGGGTTTCCTTCAGGTACTCCGGTTTCCTCCTCCAGTCCAAAGACACGCGCTGTAGGCTGATTGGCGTTTCCAAATTGTCTGTAGTGTGTGAATGGGTGTGTGATTGTGCCCTGATGTGTCCAGGGTGTCCCCTGCATTGTACCTTGAGTTCCCTGGGATAGGCTCCAGGCTCTCAGAAAGACTGAGAGCAGAAGGACTGTTTGTAGCTGCTATAACGTAAATGAGAACAGGAACAAATTTTTTGCTGTGGTGTAAGAGGAATAAAACACTTCGGGATGTCCTGTTATAGGAAAAATAATCACATTTGAGGTGGCAACAGTAATTCTACCTCATCAGAGTGTCTTATTTAAAGGGCAGAGATTTGTATATGTGAATTGTTTCGTAAAATAGCATAAATGACTTCTTTAAGCCACGCCCCTTCTACCTAAATCTGACGCTAAGCTCGTCACTGAGGAAGAATCCGATGCCCAACTTTTCTGTCCATATTTATTTATAGAAATCAGTGTGTCATCCTGAGACAGAATTCACAAGAAGTCTGTTTGAGACAAAAATACGATCAGTGCCCGATGCTAAACCCGAGGCTATAGGCTACGGCTACTTGTTAGCCACGTTAGCTTCAGAGTGTAAAAAAAAGTGAAATGGGCAGAACTTTACACACGACACGTTTTAATCTACATTTGGGGTTAAGTGGTAAACTGCGCACGTTTAATTTGTTTAATTTAAACGTGACTTTCTTGAGAACTGGCGAAACGCCATGAGTCACCGAGCGACCGGCAGAAGGTACCGAGCGCACACGCAAGGGCCGAGAGCGCACGGGTTCTTCTTACCTTGTCTCCCCGTTCCTCTCGTCCTCCCGCTGCCATCTGTTCAGGAGAGCGAGGCGCAGATGGAAATGACGGATCAGAGACGTGTGTGTGTGTATGTAAATGGAATTCAGTGGGCTTAACATTCTTCTCCGCCGTGTGTGTTTTGGGTCTGAATTAAGTATTAATGAGTGTTAAATAAAGAATAATAATTAAAAAAATAAAAAACACCCGAGTGTAACCTTCTGTCAGGACGAGGAGCTGAGCCATCGCGTCCGAGTAGCTAAAATCATTCGCTTAAAAGTCTGCGGGAATATATTCATAATATTCATCGTTTAGCGTTACACACCGAAACACCGTCTCCTCGGCCGTGTCGTAGGCGTACAATTACCGACTATAGCCCATCTGTTGCTGTGTACAAAGTATTGGCCCCCATTTTTACCTCTGTCCATCATACATAGTTGCACGACTGAGCAGGTATTACGTGGGTGATGTTTTCTTCCCAGTTCAACAAAACTCCTTACACCACAGCTCTGGATTCTGATTGGTCAGAAGGTGTTGACATCAGTTCTAATGCGTTATCGTTCCGCTTGTCCGCTCGGACGGGACGTTCAACATTTAACGTTTACGGAAGGACCGCCGAGCGTCAGCGCGTTGTGGTTTCGCGGTGAAACGACAAGCTACGCAATGTGAGAAAAGGGACT
The DNA here is from genome assembly GCF_001660625.3 of Ictalurus punctatus. Classification (NCBI taxonomy): domain Eukaryota; kingdom Metazoa; phylum Chordata; class Actinopteri; order Siluriformes; family Ictaluridae; genus Ictalurus; species Ictalurus punctatus. The sequence continues at coordinate 18,974,851 of NC_030443.2, forward strand.
GACTCGTTCAGAGGACGTAGGACAACATTAGATGTAACTATAAACGGATAAAACGTACGAGGTGTCATACGTCATACGAGGTTTGCTGTGGTGTAAGTGGAAGAAAACGTCCTAGGACGTGAGGACATGCCGTTTTAGGTTAACTCCGCTTCGTCGCGGATAATTTGACTATGATTATTCGTTACGGTTTATAGATAAAAACATCCTCAGTGACTGAGCGGTCGCTACGGAGACGGAAGAATTTGTGAGCCAAAGTGAGATTTCTTTAAAAAAATAAAACGTAATATTCAGAAACATTTCATGATTATTATTTTTTTAAAGGATCTTTACATGTGCCAATACTTTTGTGTATGTAGGTAATGCTGTACTGTCTGAGTATAAATGATGATGACATTATGATTTTATTTACAGCGTCAGTGCTTCACCTGAAATCTACTTTCTTTACTTTTCCGGAATCTTTATAGAGACGTATAAATGAGAGCGAGTGCTTTTTTTTTCTACACTGAGATTAACTACCGAAGGCTCAGAGCGCTTCTCCACGGCCGCGACTCTTCAGAACAAATCGCTATCAGGAACAGTTATTATTTGTGTTGATATGGAACAAAAATACAATAAAACAAGAGGAAGAAAGACACGCAGGATCCTCATGTGTGAAGTACAGGAAAGTACTAGTTTTTATTCCTTCATATTCAAACTTCACAAACAGCGTGAACTTGTACAATACCTCAAGAGAGTGAAAATTACAAAAAAGTGCTGGTAACATTTACAAAAAAATCATCCTTACTTTTGCGACAATCAGTTATTCTTCCACTCCTTTTTTTAGTCTTTTGTATTAAGGCTTAATACTTCTGTATAAAGTATATGCAAGATAAGTCTTCACAGTTTTTTTCGAAAAAAAAAAAAAAAAAAAAAAGTCACAATATTATGTAACATAATGAAGCTTTTACAGCTATTTTTCTGTATAATAACAAATACACATCACTGGTAATTATACGTGAAATACAGGGCTTACTGTAAAATGGCAGGTAATGATACTGACTGCTGAAATAAAATTTTTTTTTTTTTTCGTTTTACGTTTTCCTTAAACACGTTTATAGGAAAGGTTACATGAACGTAGCGCTGCGATAACTGAAGGAGAAGAGAATGAAAGGAATAGTATGCTTTAAAAAAAAAAAAAAAAACCCAAAACAAACAAATAATAATAAAAAAAAAACAAAAAACCAAGGGAGATCGCCTCCAAACTTTGGCACATCCCTTTGAATGTTTTTTTTTTTGTTTTTAAAAAAAATAAAAATTTCCCCCGGAAAACATAATCAGGTTTATTTTGTTGTTGTTGCTGTTGTTGATGTTGTTGTTGTTGTTGTTGTTGTTGTGAGCGAGACTGGTGTAAAGTGAAATCATGCTGCGTAGTAAGGTGCTAAATCAGACGCATTAGACGACTCGACTTGACTCGACTCGACTCGACTCGACTCGGCCGGGCCATGATAAGGTGCATTTATAAGACTCAAAGCATGGAGGCCTTTTATATCCCACTAACAAAGTCAGTAATCAATAATCAATAATAATAGTAATAATAATAATAATACGAAGAATAATTTACAAAAGAACACAAAAACAACAATATGACCAATAGTCTCGAGGCGACCTCGTGAGTTCATGCGTGTTTAAACAAAAATTAAACAAAAATTCTTTCTTTACGCTGTATGTGTGTTAGGCGTGTGCCGACGTCCCGTGTACGCCCGTGTGTGTGTGTGTGTGTGTGTGTGTTTTTACATCATGCGTGATCTTTAATAGCGATTGTTGTTGCTCTGGTGATAAAAGCGCGGGTCGGGTCTAATCCGATATGAGGGTGATAATCTGATCATCGGCACATGCCTAACCTCGGGTGTTTATCGAGGGTGAGGATGAGAGATGGGTCTGAACCGAATGCGACACGGAACGAAGCGGAGATATTTTTTCGTTTTATTATCGTTTCTTTTTCTCTTTTTTTTTTTCTTTCCTTTTCGTTTTGTTTCTGTTGTTTAAAACCCGGGGGATTTCCGTAAGCTGCACTAGTTTACAGATCAGCGTTATGAGAGCTCTAGCCCTAAATTTTTACCCTCATGCACACGGTTAAAGTGACGCGACAAAGCTCGCTTTAAATCACCTACATCACGAAAAAAGCGGTTTTGGTTTTTTAGTGCAAAAACACAATCGGCTGGCTTCAGCTTCAGCTTCTCGAGAATAACAAGCTCACCAAGAAAGATCACATTAAAGGCACATACTTATGCTTCCTCTAACACGCGACGATTTTGAGACGTGACACCTTTTATTATTATTATTATTTCTTTTTTTTTCTGTTTTTTTCTTTTTTTTTTGCGACACCTTTCAATGAACACCACGAAGCGCTTATTACATTAAAGCCACTAGTTCTGACAAAATTCCAAAAAAATTCATCACTATTTTATGATTGCTATTTTATCGATTATTAATGAGCGTAGATTTAAAAAAAAAAAAAAAAAAAATTAGCCGTAAAGGAAAGACTTTTTTTTTCTCGTCCGTTTGTTTCCTTTACGGATAATTTTCCGCCTGTGCGTGGGACTCGTTTATTGTCGCACACGGAAAAAAACCAGGAAAAACGTGTTTTCCTATAAACAGGCTTTTACACTAATTACACTCGGTCGGATTGAATCTTTGTTGTTGTTGTTGTTTGTTTGTTTGTGCGAGCGGCGTTCCCGGGAACACGGCGCCTGCGCTATTTGGGAGCTGCGTGAAAAGAGCGACGACGGCAGCGGCGACAAACACCAGCGACGACCACGACGACGAAAAGTCCATCTACACACACTTTGCACTACGCCTTTTTATAGTTTAGCATACAGATCCAAGGACAGAGAGAAACTGCTGGAAATATCCGTGAACTTTTAATTTTCTCCATAAAACCGTTAACAGTGTTATTTATTTATTTTTTTCCTTTTTTTTTTTTTTTGGCGCCGTGTTTCCGGGACGAATCTCCAGATCTCCGTTTCCACCATCTCCGCTTGGTTTCTCTTTTCCCTTCCAAAACGATCACGCGAGGAAACAGGAAGTACTAGCGTCTGAATGCGCCTCGTTCCCCCGTGCCTTTTTCGCTTCCTTTTTGCGTACGAATTCGAAGTCGGCGTGAGCGAGCGCGAGCCCCCGGGACGTGACGTCACGTCCGTACCTTTTTCTTTCTTTTCGTGTTGAAATTTTTATTTTTTTCTGAATATTTAAAAAAAAAAAAGACCCTCTTTCTCAGCTCTCTCTGTGGTGCGAGTGCGCAGGCAGCGTTCACTCTTCTTCACACCGACGTTGCTATAATAACGACTCAAATTGTTCTGTCATATATATATTGCTGTTTATCCAAGAAGACCGACGGTTATTTTAGTGCAAATCTTTTTTCACGTTTCGGAAAAGTGGCAGTCGGGGTTGTTTGTTGTTGTTGTTGTTGTTTGTTGTTTGTTGTTGTTGTTGAAGAAGAGAGTTTTGCGATAAAGAGCGTGAGACGACTTTTACACGTAGTGGTTTCGGAAAATTTGCGTAAGAATTAAGTGGTTTCCCTGCATGTGTGTGTGTGTGTGTGTGTGTGTGTGTGTGTGTGTGTGTTTTAAGTAGGCATGTGCTGATATTGAGTTCTCATATCACGATATATTATCATGGGGGAGGAATAAAAAATAAAAAAAAAAGTCATTTAAATTTGATTGATAAATATCCTTTAAATAAATGAAATTGATTTGAATAAAAAAATATTTAAGAATGAAAAAAAAAAATTAAAACCATTTAAAAAAATGAAAATTCTGGGATTAGATCCGCTTTTATTTAAAATACAGAAGGCACGCTTTAGGCTAGTAAAATCTTTTTTTTAATTTTATTTTATATATATATATATATATATATATATATATATATATATATATATATATATATATATATATATATATAAAAGTGTCCCCGATATCGATATCGTGATATTCCACGATCCTGATTATCAACACATGCCTCGGGCACGAATCTCACCTCCTTACGAATTTTACTGAATAAGTTACAGGATGTGTGTGTGTGTGTGTGTGTGTGTGTGTGTGTTTTAGTGAGTTTTTTTTTTTAAATCGGCGATTTACTTCGTGACGTGACGGACGCGGTGACGCCGTGTCCTGTGCTGCTTGTTTGTGTCTCACTTTAGTCCAGTGTTTGACAAGTCAAAAGTATAAAAAGAACAGACGTGTATATGTATGTATACACACACACACACACACACACACACACACACACACACGCGCGCGCGCACACTTTTTAATAAAATAAAAACAACCCATTAAAAAACAATCTAACCCCACCTCGGAACAGCAGTCGTCACAAAGCAAACCAACGCACGTCAACAATGTTAAAGATTTCAAAACAGACCAAGAAAACTCCTCTCTTTTTTTCCTTTTTTTTTTCTTTTTTTTCTTTTTCTTTAAATCTAACTGCAGCATATGATTTAGGGTTGCTTAGTTATTTCTTTCTTGTTTGTTTTGTTTAAAAAAAAAAAAAAAAAAGTCAAATCTTTCCTACCGTTACTACGACAGCTCCGCTCCTGCCAGAAGACTCTTACAGAATAAACCTTTACGCATGAGGCCAGAATGGAAGGAAGGAGGGAAGAACAGGAGAAGTGAAAAGAAATGATGGAGACTATAAGTAAGTAAGTGCTTCTTTATACGTTGTTCTTATTTGCCTATAAGGGGGGGGGGGGGGGGGAGATGAGTTTTGGATACGGACTGGGGATTTACAGCACTCTAATGTACATGACGATCAAACCGGGACGCGATGACGCTAACGGGGTCGAATGGATATAAATATATATATATATGTGTGTCTATATATATATGTATATAAATATATAAATGCGGACAGATAGCTAACCCATGTACGCTAAATTAACTCTAAATGAGCTCATGCTTCACCATAATATTGCCTTTATCTAATGACCACGGGCTTTACATTCTACTCTGATATCCACGTTTTTTCTCCACCCACGTATTTACACTACACAATAATATCCGTGTGGTTTTTTTTTGTTGTTTTTTTTAAAAAAAATTGTTTTTTGTTTTTTTTTAACGTCACAGAAAGAAACAGGGAATGTTTGGTCCTTTAGGTTGCCGTGACGACACACACGTACATCGTCGTTTGTTTTTGCGCGCGCGCGCGTGTGTGTGTGTGCGTGTGTGTGTGTAAGACTGAGCGAACTCACGCAGATGCTGGAAAAATATACAAAAACGTGCGTCGAACAGGCACTAGAGTTTAAATCACGTACGTGTTCTTTTTTTTAAATTTATTGGCGGGAAGAGCGTGTGTGTGAGAGAAAAAAAACTTTAGTAATAATAATAATAATAATAATAATAATGTGCAAACAAACAAACAAACAGCTTGGTCCTTTTAAATTTATCAAAATAAAGATAAAAAAAAAAGCTTTTTATAAAAATATCTAGAAACGATAAGAGCATGACTAATGATTAATTCCACTAATCCAGTGCATTATTATTCCATTCATTTTTTATTATTTTATTTTAAAAAAACACCGTCGGCTGATTTCTGACTGGACGCGTGCACTATTGAGTTCGGGAAAAAAAAAAAAAAAAAGTCAATATATTTTTTTCTTCCTAAATCACTGCACAGGTGTTGAGTCAGATTTTTGTTTTTTTCTCTTGATGTCTGATTTGTTTCGCATTTTTAAAAAAATTGTTTAAATAGTCAGGGTGTTGGTGGTGTTTTTTTTGGTCTCGGTAAGTACGCGAACGTTTCAGCTGGAAAAAAATAAAAATTCGCGACAAATGGCGTGAAGACGTCTGCACGGACACGCTGATGCTCTTTGGTGTTTACTGGAACAATAATAATGGTAAATAAAATAATAATAATAATAATAATAATAATAATAATAATAGTAAGTACACCTCTTACACTGTTCGTGTGTTCTGGATATCGAAATGAAACAGCGACAGGCGGTAGGCCGCTGAGATCAGCGTTAACGTACCTAGCGTTGATACGGCGCACGTTTAAAAAAAGAATTTTTTTTTAAAAAGGCTAAAAAAAAAAAAAAAAAAAAAAGCCGAACGCAGTAAAAGTCACACAGTGCACGTGGATCGGTTTGGACGCGCGAGAGGCTCAGGACGTCTGAAGGCCGTCGATGGTCAGGGATCGACGCGGCGTTTTAACACACACTTACAGCTACGGTAATGAAAACCTCGGACTGGACGCGTAGCGAGACTCGGCTCTCGCGCATCGGACGGTCTGATGTTCGGAAGTTACTCTCCACCCTGGACGCGTTTGCGTAATCGTCTTTATAACGAACATGTCAGTTAGCTTCAGGATTCCAGACAAAAAGTTTCGCTCGGGTTAATGGCTTTCCTGTGTTACCCACAATGCCGCGGTGCTTCATCTCTATCTACAGAGAGCGCTGCGGCGGCGCTTTAGTGTCTCAGTCTGTCCGGCTCTCTCGGCTCGTCAGATGAGCGTCCGAAGATCTCACGCTGACGCTCGTCACCTCATAGAGACGCCCTGGACGGGACCCGCGGCGGGGTGCGTTCACACACTCCGGAGAATTCAGAGACGCCAAGCAGCCTACGGCACGCGTGTTTGGAAAACTGAAAAACGACGTCAAGTGTCACTTTAGTATCGTGGGCGTGACCTGGCCGAAAAGGACACGCCCGGGTCAATCCGCTCGCTAATCCGTGGAACGCCGTCACAGGGTGACATCGGGAACGTTTAACACTTCAGTGTTCAGGGTGGAGTTTAACGTCGACGCGCCGCGCCGACGCGGATCTAAACCTCCCGAACAATACTGGGACGTATCGATCTCCAAAAAACTGCCCGTTACGTTTCTGCAGAAAATCAAGAAAAAAAGAGGATTGAAAAAAGAGATCAGCGCCAGCACTCGGAGACGATTCCTCCGATACGATCATCGATTGTTTTTAAAAAAAAAATAAAATCTTTCACTCATCTGATAAAAGCGGAGGTATTCGTCGCAGGGCAGGACGAGGAGAGGGCGCGACGGAGCGGGCGCATTCAACTCAGAAAATAATCATTTGTTCATTCAGACGCAGGAAAGGATCGGTGGAATGCTTTCTTCAACGTTTGATTGATTTTATATGGGGCTTTTTATTTGATGGTTAAATAGTCCAGAAATTTTTTTTTTTTTAAAAAGAAAAAAAAAACCCACCACAAGCCGAAATATTTATTTTTTTTGGGGGGTGGGGTGGGGGGGGGCTTAATAGATGAGAGCGGCGTGAGGAATGTTTGTGATTTCGCCGGGGGAATGTGAGCGATGAGTGATATTTAGACCGCGTTCTTTTCTTTTCTTTCCTTTCTCTCGTCGAACGCTCCTTTTATTTCCTCAAGGCCGAGTTATTATAAAAGAAAAAAAAAAAAGAAGTCTTTTTAAAAAGAGGGACGACTATAATACTGACGTCCTGAGACCGCTGGAATAATCATCATTATAATACTTCTGCGGAACACTAAACGTTCGCGGCGTACAGGGGAGCGACGCGTAGGTAACCGATTGCTGATGGTAACGCTACTTTTTCACGTCGACTACGCGCGCGCTTTTACGATACCGTCGCACGAGCTTAAAGCGGCGGTACGTAACATTCCATTTCACTCGTTTCTTACTTCGATCCGTAACGGTAGCGTGTCCTGATCGATTACGAGCTCCGCCCCTTTTCTTTCATCAAAAAGGTCCACGTTGTCGTCGCCGCGATTGCGGTTCTCTTCGTGCTTTAAAAAACAAACAAACAAACAAACAAACAAACAAAAAAAAACCCCAATCATAATCGTTTACATTATTATTATTTATTCATATTGAGATCTTCCTTAAAGAATGAACGGTGGGAAACTTTCACGGACTAGTTTCGATCGACTCGTAGGTTACTGACTGAATATAAATGAAGAATTAACGTGTGGTCTGGCTTGTATCCTGTTAGGTCTAAGTTTAAAAGTTGAAGAAGTTATTTATTTCTTTTTAATATGTAAATTACTGAGCAGAAGTATCTACCGCACGCGCGTCCGGAACCCCCGGTAACAATACTGTATGTGTTCTCAATACCGTGCAGCTGATTATCGGGACACGCCAAGCAGGGCTGATAATATATATATATATATATACTCTTGTCATGTCGCTCCACCCCTGAAGTTCAGTAATAACCGTGAGGAGAATCAGACCGACGTGTGATACCAGCTGAGAGTTATCACGAGATAAAAAATACGTCAGATTGTACCAAAAAAAATAAATAATTAAGGAAGAAAAAAAAAAAAGAAAAAAACGTAAGGGAGAGAACTTATTAGAGTTTTTACCCTGCGCCGACGCGGAGCGCTCCGAGATCCGCTTTCTTTCTCTCTCTCGCTAATGACAGGGCGGTGGTTAGCAGATGGCGTGCGGTTCAATGGGAATCGTATCGTCGGTTAGATAAATAAATACGCATCGGGTAAAAAAACGAACGCTGAAGGAAGTGGGATTGTGGGAGGAGGAACGCGTCTGAGAGGCTGAGGGGCGGGAGAGAAAAGCTTCACCTCCGCACGCACGCACACACACACACATATCAGCTCATGGACAGCCATCTGTCAGCCACACACACACACACACACACACACACACACACACTGCCACTCGGGTACGATCTTCCTCCTGAAGCTGAACTTCTCCCTCGTGCTGATCTTTAAGAGTTGAGACCGAAGGAAACAGGCAGGTGGAAATCTTCCAGATCACGACGCGGTTCTCAGGGCGCTGGTTTAAAGCGCGTGCTCCTTGTGCGTTTCAGGATGATATGTACCAGGTACACCGTGTATACCATATAACTCGAAGCACGTAACGCCCATCTCTCACTAGCGCCGTCGCCGTATCGTCACGTAGAAGACGTGCAGGTGATTTAGTGCGCCTCGTAATAATATAATAATATAACAGGAATAACCTAGCACTAACCCTCCACGTATCGAGTTCTTAAAAGTTATTAACCTGTTTTTATCTCGCGTCAATCGCATCCTCGACCACGTGGAACGTCCACGACGATCCGATCCCAAAGACAATCCCGAGCGGAGAACTAATATCACAACCTAAACCTGTACTAAAAGGGTCTGCTGGATTACTATTATTATTATTATTATTATTATTATTATTATTTTACAGTTAAAGAGCTCATTAGATGCGAAAACGTTTATCAGCTTACGGGACGTACAGAGTGGGGGAATTCAAATACAAATAAAAATACATAAATGATGTATTTTATAAATATGAAATTAAAAAGATGTTACGTTAAATTGTGAAGTTGTTCAGGGGGGATGCTGTGTCCAAGCAAGCCGTATTAAAATAAAAATAAATAAAAAACGAAATGAAAAGAAATATTAATCTGATCTCAATTTTAATAATTAAAAAAAAAAAAGTAGAAATATTAAAAAAAAAAAAAAAAAAAAGACCTACAGGGCTAAAGAAAAATAAAGCCAATTATTATTATTGTTATTATTATTATTATTATTATAATAAAAATATATTTAAATAGCTGGGATTATGTTTATAATCTAAATCTGTACTGAGAAAATCTGTGGAATTATTATTATAATTTTTTTTTTTTTTTTTAAAACAGTTAAAGAGCTCACGAGATGCAAACATTTTTGAGACTGGTCTCCCTGGTGTAAAAAAAATAAAAATGTAAAAAGGAATTAATCAAAATGTTCGGGGGCAGTTTGGGCTTCTGGACGGTTTTAACGAGGTGTTAGTTAAACATTTAGGTGATGAGTTTGGGAATAATCATTTCCAAACTAATAATAATAATAATAATAATAATAATAATAATTTGGGATGGTCACGTGACCCGCCCTGTCGAGAAAATCGGGAGGGTAAAAAATGTCACAACGTCATAAATAAATATAAAGTCAATCGTAATCATTACAGCCTGGGGCATTCCTCCGGAGAGAATGATTTTTATCCGTGAATATTTTTTACGTTTTAAACGGGGACGTGTTTTTCCGCTTCCCTTCCTCGACTTCCACGTGCCTGTTCCGGAACAATCCAAATCCTCTTATTAAATTGGGGGAAAGAAAAAACGCTCGCATCAGCATGCAGGAGTGTGTCGTGTGCGTATCGGCGAGTGGATTAGGTGTGTGTGTGTGTGTGTGTGTGTGTGTGTGTGTGCGATAATTTCATATGCAAGCTCCTACTGCACTATTATCCGCTCTGATAAATGAAGAATAATCTGCATCTGTATCTGTAATTTTCATAAATATCTGTTCTGTAAGTCCATCAATCTCTCTGCATAACTGTATAAAGTGTAGAATAAAGATTTGTGGTTATAAATAACGTGTGTGTACACGTGCGTGTGTGTTTCCTCTTTGGAGTCGTATCGTTTACAGGACTGCGGATGTTGACGTGGATGGATGGATGTGAATTCAGCAGCTGTAAGTGAAAAGAAAAAAACAAACAAACAAAAAAAACACCCCACTGATGCGATGTGATGTGACGACACGCCTCCATACCGCCACCGCGTTACTGACGTCACGTTACTCAAATCCTCCACGCGTCTACGGTGACGTCGTGACGATTAATGAAAGGATTTTCTCTCTAACTCCTCTTCGACACGTGACTCTCCATAACTGTATCTTCCCAGTGGGCGTGTCGCGACGTCACGGTTTCACGTCTACGATCGGACACGTTTCTTCGAATGCGTTTTTTTTTTAAAAACATATTTCCATCTGTTAGCGTTTTATCGGTCCGTACAGGGTCTCGCGGGTTGTTTTTTTTTTGGTGATTGTCGCGGCCAAAAATGCTTGTCTAATTTTTTTTTTTTAATTTACGCGTTTTTTGTTTTTTTTTTGTGGAAAACTACTCGACTACACGAAAACGTCTTTCGCGGCGACGTTTGTTGGTAAATGAGACGAGACCTTTTCGCTGTAGTCGTGAATCCGAGAGGGCCGAACGCGCGTCGTCATGACGTCACGTGACGCGGCTCGGCCCGAACCTGCGGAAAATCTGCGGTGATTTTGAAGAATTGCACGCTCCTCCGAATACTGCGGCGTTTCCTCGATTTCGCGTTCTTTTCTGCGATCGCCAGATCCCGGACGGACGAGTACAGTACCCTCGTCTGTTTGTTTGCCTGCGACGACGCGTCACAGACGCCCGTGTCGACTCGCCGACCGCGTGCGTCTCTGAGAGCGGGCGTGCGGAAGAGGGACGTCAGCGCTTTACTCCGCCCTGTCACGTAAAGATGACTGACGTCACGTCACATATCTCCTCGGAAGCACGTGTTAGCCTTCACCTCTCCGGGTGGTCGCTATCGAGAGCTGGCTGGTGGACGGGAATCGGCCAAGGCTGAAAAAAATCGGGGACAAAACGTCAGCCGTGAAAAAAAAACAAAAAAAAACGTACGTACTTCTCTCTCTTTTTTAGGCGGATAAACGAAATGTGCCGTCTTTCACAGAACCGACCGCTCGCTCGGCCCAGAATCCACGACGTATTGAACACGTACGTGAAAAAAGATCTCTGCGGTTTGATCTTATACACGCAGAGGACACGTGAAGATCCTGAAAGAAACGTTTCCTCGTTTCATTTCATCCGTGAAACCGCGCGATTCTCCGTCTATCGGACCGCCAAAACACCGAAACCGTAACGCACCGACGGTAATATTCCACACGTTAAAACGTCACAATTATTATCGGCACTTCTCTACTCACAATATTCCACACACACACACACACACACACACACAACACACGCAACACGACACACTTCCTCTACAAGACTAAACTTTAAAATCTAAGTGCTGACGTTGTAAAGCAGAAATACAAGGCTCGTCAAGTAAATAAACGTGTGTGTGTGTGTGTGTGAGATTATAAACAGTAAACCGGGGCACTTTGGACAAAAATATTGAATACAAAAGCGGCGTTATTTTGGTGATTTCAGGGTTAAAGGTCACCACACCCTTACTCACGGTGCTTACATCATACAAGGCAAAACGGGGGGAAATTATTATTCTGTTAAAAATGCTGATTTTATTGATTTTTCTTCCTCAAAATTTGATCTGCATTTCATTATTGCTGGTCGTCAATACTTTAAACTTCACTTGGGATTTGTTTCAGGCAGTGATTAAGTTTCGCTAGTGATTGAATACTGTACAGTTGTTATTATTATTATTATTATTATTATTATGATTATTATTATTATTATTCTAGCACATGGTGTTATGGGTGACAGTGAGTTGTAGAGTTTCATGCTTGGAGCTATACAAAGAGGCACTTTGTTGTCAAACATCTTTTTTTTGTTTTTCGACCAAAAATAAATAATTTAAAAAAAGAAAAAAAAGAAAATGTTGCTTATTTTATTGTGTGTACAGCATTGTGTGTGTGTGTGTGTGGTTTGTATTTTGATGAGTGTTGTAGCCTCTTTTAACCCCTTCAGACCCTGATTGGTTGTTGGTGTGGGGGTGTGTGGACCGGGTAACCAATCAGAGTCGAGCATTTATTTATTTATTTGTCTGCGCTGAGGAGAAGAGCATGAAAAGCATGAAAAGGAGCTGTCTTTTTTTCTTTCTTTCTTTCTTTTCTTTTTTTTTTTTTAAAAATACATGAAAACGTGCTTTATAGATATGAATATGTACACACGTGTTTACACGGATAATAATACGGGTCGTGAATATTCATGACGCGGGTCTGAAGGGGTTAAATTACATCGGAGTGTTGGGTTAAAACTGTTGAGAGCACTTGCACTTGCTCGTCGGTGGTTTCTGAATAACGTTGTCGGATTTTCGGATTTTGAGTGTTTGAAAAATGAAACATACCAGCTTGTTTTTCTGTAAAAAAAATAAAAATAAAAAGTAAAATAAAATAAAAAGAAGAAAGAAAGAAAAGAAGGAGAAAGAAGTTTGAGATATTATTAGCGGATAAAGACGGTGTGAAGTTAAATATCGTTTCTGTGCCCGAAAGAAAACTAACTACCAGCTAGGAAAAATACAAAAACGTAAAGATCAAAACCTGACACACGCACGCACGCGCGCACACACGCACGCGCACGCACGCGCGCGCACACACGCACGCGCACGCACACACGCACGCGCGCGCACAAGTGTACTCTATTAGCAGAATGGAAAATAAATAAATGATCAAATCCTCAAAAGTCATCTGAAACTGATAGATCCGGTAACTGTACACTGAAGAGAATGAAAACTGGAGCACTGTGTGTGTGTGTGTGTGTGTGTGTGTCCTACAGAAACGAAATCAAGCAACAAATCTATGTGAATAAATGTGAATAGCGAACACATGACACCAAAAAATAAAAACTGTATTACACGCTGAAAATCTTCTCTTTTTTTCTGATAAAAAAGTGTTTAAGAGAAAAAAAAACAAAACAAAACAAACAAACCCCAAAACGTCCGTTTCACGACGAACGGTGCGCCGTTCCGCTGCGACGCTGACGCCGCTAATACGTCATGCGAGCGTTCAGCCTTTGCTTTACGCTCTCGGCCGGACGCGCTGACGTAAAACCTCCGGTGTAGGGGGCGTGGCCTACAGCGATGACATCAGATTTGCATATTCGTGTTTGGACAGAAACGATTTGAGGCGTTCTGAGGGGGAGCGTGTGAGGATTTACAGCATGCTATAATCCGATAGCTTCCGTTACGTGTTAGCGACGTTGGCATCGCAGCTGCAGCGCAAAGCAAAAGGTCGCGCTACGTTTGATCTAAGACGGACGTTCTTGGCGTTTCCGACTTGTATAGATGTGTGTAGAATCCGGAAAAGAAAAAAAACTTACACCATGTGAAAAGATATATTTATATATATATATATATGTATGTATATATATATTTATTTATGTATATTTTTCTTTTTTTAAGTTCTTTTTTTTTTAAATACATGAAGGTAAAGAGTCACGCTGAATCGTAACACCTCGACACAGACGGCGATAACATGAGACGGCGATTATAGATAAAAACTAAACGGCGTGGTTATATAGAAGTGTACTGAGAAAAGCACGAAGATCTGAGAGCGTGTGTGTGAGAGTGTGTGTGTGTGTGTGTGTGTGTGAGAGTGTGAGAGTGAATAACAGGTGTTTTGCACCACTGTATTGCGAAAGCACCTTTACACTCTGTAGTGCATTTTGGTTGTTAAACGTCATTAAGGCTGGTTTTAAGGGCACAGACAAGATGGCCGATAAAAACAAGATGGCCGACAAAATGCATTTATCGTCAGGGTGTTTTACTGATTCATCCGTTTGTTTAAACGCTGTGCAGCTCGTCTAATAGTCCTCGCGATCAACGAGCGCGCTCTCGCGAGGCCCCGGCCTCGAGTGAATCACAAACTGAACCGCGAAGCCTGGAGCGAATCGCGATTCTGATTCGTTTGATTCACTCGCGGAGAGTTAAAGGTGTCGTTTGTTTCTCCAGCGTTCTTCACGTGGATGTGAAGGGCAGGAGGCTTCAGCGCTGAAACGCAGAGAGAGACTCGGGCATGTGCAGACGATCAGCTCTGGCAGGCCGGCGACGCCGTCGTCGTGGTGCGCGCTGTCGCTGTGAAAAGATCGGATTCGTGCATCGTGACGGATTGGATTCGAGGTTACGGGGTTTTTAAATTTTTTTTAAACGTAATACTGTTTTCTGCGTTACGAACTTCTCATCTGCTCAAATTACTACGCCCCTGACGGGTATTTTTGACATTGACGCATTTAAAGGTAAGAAATGATGTATCCGTGTGTTTAGGAGATGGGCAAAAAAACGACTGTAAATAAATCTAAAAAATTAACACCCGGGATAAAATTTTAGCGTAATCGCCGCTTAATTTTATGACATTTTTGCCTTAATCTTATGTTTAATCTTCGCTTGTTTTTTTAAAATCTAAAGCTTTGCTTATTTCGAGTTTAATCTCTGCTTCATCTTTTGATTTCTCTTTTTAAATTTTATTTCAATGTTTCGTTTAGTCTTCGCTCAATATTTGGCTTAAAGTCAGATGACTCTCTGAGAGGGAAAACAGCTGATTGTCTGTACTTTATGTGATTATGATCGCAGCTTGGCTCGTTTTTGAATCGCAGCTGTGATCTCCAGGCATTTTTTTGTTTTTCCTGTTTGAACGGAATAAAATAAATCGGGATAAATTCCAGTGTAAGAGCGACCGTAGGTTTTGTGCGGAACTGTTCGAGAGAGAACTGCGAAGTCATTTATCCTCAGAAGTTATTTCCTGTCGCAGAAATCACAATTCTTTTTAGCAGCTTCGGGTCGAGACGGTATTAAATGATCACCTCCCGTACGCGATAGCCCCGCCTCCTTAATTCCTATTGGCTCACGGAGCCGAGGACGTCGGATCAGAGCGAGCGGGAGTGAACGGAAGAGCTATCTACTACACGCCCGACGTTCTTTCCCCTCCGGCGGATCGGCGTTCCCGGCCGCACGGCATCACACAGATGATAACGGGGAGGTTCTGAAAAGGGGGCGGAGCTAACAAGCTGAATAAACGGGTGAAGATGGGGGGCTTTTGTGCGTCTCCACCACCTCCGTGCTGCACGTGTCTAATTAAAGCACACTGAGCTCTGGGGCTGATGTAATCTCAGTGCAACAGGAAGTGACATCAGTCCCACCTTCCTGAATTGTACACCCATCTCACACACATCCCACACACACACACACACACACACACACACACACAGCTGTGCATTCAAGCCCATTAATACTGTATGACGACGATATTAGAATAAAACATCGGCACATGCCTGAGCGCCTCTCACGGCCGGACGCATCATCTCCTGTGTGTGCGTGTGTGTGTGTGTGCGTGTGTGTGTGTGTGCGTGTGTGTGTGTGCGTGTGTGTGATCAGAGTGGACCGAGGCCTGACGCTGCGTCGCGCTCTGGGGGTGTGTGTTATTTATTTCATTTGCTGTGATTGTTCTTGTGAAGTTGTGAAACTGTGCCGGCGGATACCACACACACACACACACACACACACACACACACACACACACACACACACACACACCAAATGCAGTACCTGCACTGCACATTGCGAAGGAAGCCCTGCAGTTCAGGTGTCTCTCTCACACACACACACACACACACCATCTCTACACAACACAATAATAAGCTGCACAACCAACAACACAACCGCCTCTACAACATGATTTAGGTTCACACACACACACACACACACACACACACACGCACACACAAACGTTTTGTTTTTCGGATGTTGTTTGGTATGAACGCCTCACCATGTGTGTGTGTGTGTGTGTGTGTGTGTGTGTGTGTGTGTCAGCGTACGAGACTGCTGGTGGGCGATGCAGAGAGATTTTAAAACAAAACCACACACACACACACACTTACACACTTACACACTCTCTCAAACACACACCGTGCTTCAGATTTAAATAGGAAGAAAAAACAAAAACAAAAACACACACAGCCACCAAAACAAACACAGCACAAGTGAATACTAGCGAGCGCTAAATAACAAAAGCAGAAACACTTAATCATCATCATCATCATCATCATCTCGTAAAAAAAGCAAGAAAACGAGTGAAAAGAGACAGAAACAAAGCGACTCGAACACAAATCTCTCAACTCATTTTAGATAAAAAACACTTTCTCTCTCTCTCTCTCTAAAAACTAGAACATCTGTGGTAACAGTAGTGCACTTATGGGTTTCTGCAGTGCAAAACGTAGACGTGAGAAAAAAACCATGCAGTCCTTTTTCTCAAAAAATAAACAAAAACAAACAAACAAAAAAGAAAAAAAAAATCATTTTTCCTTTAAAACCAACCACGCAGGAAAAAATACAAATCAGTTTAAACAATTTCATGAAGCACAGGCGTTTAAAAGTGTGCAAAGTAACACTCTGTTGTTGTTGTTGTTGTTGATGTTTTTCAATAATCGAACATGTTATTATTCTTTATTATTTCTTTCTTTTTGGAAATGCGTTATTACTACGATTGCTTTTTGTTGTTGTCACGAACAGCGTGTGGACGTGAAGAGAGCGAGCGGCGGACTGAAGCCGAGGAGCGAGGCGGAAACCACGGCCTCCGTCTCCTCCTCTCACACACACACACACACACACACACACACACACACACACTGGGCTGTGTTTATACACACACACACACACACACAAATATTTCATTTCCTACAGGGGCGCTGATCTAGTGACTCAAACTGGCAACCTGGATGCTGCAATGCATTGTGGGGAAATAATGCACTATTTAGTGAACGGGGACGTGTCTCTTTCTCTCTCTGTCTCCTTACGCTCTTTTTTTGGACCGCTAGATTTTAGTTTAGATAAAGAGATCCTAAAATAGTGCACGTAGAGTGTGATTTGGGACACGCCCCTATATCGTTTTAACCCCCCCCGGTTCAGTCTTCACAAATATCAGGGATGGGTACTCAATACCAGCTAGGCTCGACACTAACCTGCTGCGGTGCATTGTGGGAATTTTACGACTCCTGAAAAATAGTGCATGAGACGGGAGATGGGAGAGGGTGTCGGTTTGGGACACGTCCCATTTTCTCTCTCGGTGCTTTCTCCCCCCACTAGATAGGGCTCAGGGATCAAGAGTACTAGAGTAGTGCACTTCATTCTGTGATAATCTGGGCTTTGTTTTGCAAATAAAATAGCGCGGTGCATTGTGGGTAACGGGCTCCAGCCAGGTCTGACACTATTGTGGGAATTTACAAGTACGAAATTTTCCATGACTCTTAAAATAGATACACAGGGTGTGGTTTCTGACACGCCCCTCTCTCTCTCTCTCTCTCTCTCTCTCTCTTTAGGGACACTAGATAGGGTTTAGGGATCAGAAGTAGTGCACTTCAGTCAGGAATGGATTTTGATGGGTTTTTTATTTTTACCGACCCACAGCGGTGCATTGTGGGAATTTACGAGTACGAAATTTTCCATGACTCTTAAAATAGCGCACGAGAGAGGAGATAAAGCGTGGTCTCGGACATCTCTCTCTCTCTCTTACACTTCCTACTTCTTTTCTCATTCAGTGGGCTACTACATAGGGCTTAGGGATCAAAAGTAGTGCACTTCACGTCAGGAATGAATGTGAATTTCATTGTGTTGATAATCTGGGCTCGGTTTTGTTTTTCTTTAAGATGTGGTTTCGAACACGCCCCCCTCCCTCCCTCCCTCCCTCCCTCTCTCTCTCTCTGTCCCTCTCTCTCTTTCAGTCTGTCTCTAACTTTCTCTTCCTGTCTTGTGAGCCGAGGTCCGTTTGAGCCACTAGATAGGGCTTAGGGATCAGAAGTAGTGCACTCCAGTCAGGAACAGATCCTAGAAACAAACGAAAAAACCCCCAAACAAACGAAAAGAGGGGGGGGGGGGGAGGAGATCGGGCTTATTCATCTATTTATTTATTTAAAAAGTTCCCTACAAAGCATGATGTATTCTGGGTAAACTATTCTTCTGCAGTGCATTGTGGGATTTCACGAGTCAAAAAAAGAAAGTTTTATATAAAATGGCTCTCGATAGAGTAAGTGCACTAGATAGTGAAGGGGGCGTGTTTTTCCGGCTAGTCCTCGCTCGCTTTCTCTCTCTTTTTCCTTCTCACACGGTTTGTGCTTCCTGTTGGCCAAAAAAAAAAAAAAGAAGAAGAAGAAAAAAAAAAAAAGAAGGGATCTCACGCC